>NW_028238167.1:0-67397 GCF_015680905.1 Coptis chinensis | reverse complement strand
AGCTCCTCCCTTAAATTTTCGGCCGATAATCTGAAGCCGATCACGGCTCATCATCTTCAACCAAATCAAAACCTTCAAAGAAACTTATCGCCGTGAAGTAAAACCTCTAAAGTTTCATCAAAAGGCGACATCTCCATAACCAATTGGGATACCCGTGAGCATTGTGAAATCAAAGAGGGTAATCCCAAGCTCGCCCCATGGGAAATGGAATGTGTGGGTAGTTTGTCACCACCGCTCAACTATCCCAAACAACAACGCTTTGATCATTTTGTCCTAAATTAGAATTTGACAAGTTCCCCAAATGGTGTGGTGGATATAATGTCGGGTAGCGTGACAAAATTAGGATCGTTTTTTGATTTCATACAACGCCACCACGACACAACATTTGAAAGTGCACAACGCACTTTCCATAGTGTACTTCTTACATTCAACCAACACGCAATGTCCCGATAGAATTACAACTAATTTTTTTAAAACAATCGCGACAAATTCAAACTAATTACACAACAACAAACTTGATATAAACTAACATAAAAATAATAATTAACATAAAAAATCAAAAACTTACTTGAGACTCCGCCACTCGATTTGCTCGTGTCGGACCGATGTCGACGCTAATGGTGGGTGTTCCCTCGATTTCCACTAGCGGTGGAAAATTGAACCAAGTTTAATTTCATCCTCTACCCACATTCTGGCGTTCTTGGCAGCGATCCTTTTGCCCTTTTTTTGGAAATTTTGACATTTCCAAACCATGAAATGCTCTTCATGTGGTGAGGTTGGTGGGGATGCATTGGGTGGTGGAAAGTCATTAGGAATGGAAGTTTGTGTAAAAGCTTGTTAATGGAGGCTAGAAAATCGCTTAATTTTGGCTCGGAAGGAAGTGAAAATGGAGCCTGTTCACGTCTGTTCATATTGAGTCATCAGACGGGATGTTACATCCCGTCTCGTTATAAAATATCAGACGGGATGTTACATTCCGTCTCAATCAAAAACCTCAAGACGGAATCTAACATCCCATCCGAGATATTTTATTCACCTTTGTATTGCACGACTTCACCTTGGTTTTTACCGGGAGTGAATAAGTGATGAGGTGGCGGTGAATAAGGAGGGGGGGGGGGGGACTTTCACCTGCATTGCAAATGCTCTAACTAGGAAAAACAAACACTCCCTTAGGGGCTATTTGTTTTTTTGGGTTAAGTTATAAGAAGGTCTTATAAGACCATGTGTTATAAGAGGGTCTTATAAAGTAGTTTGTTTTTCATTTTAAGTTCCTCTTACAAGTACTTGTAATAATAGAAAAAACAAATACATGACATCTTATAGATGGTTATTTGACAAATATAACCCTACTTTACATCACATTTAACTTGAATAGATTAATTTGAAACAAGCATATAGTTTGATTTTCGATTTCAAATCAATTTTGATAATTAGAATATCAATTTTAGGAAACTACCTTAATTGGCGGTGGTAGTAGTGGTCTTAATAGCACGGTGGTGGTAGTAGTGGAGGTGATGATATTAGTCTTAATAGCACGATGGTGGTGGTGGTGGTAGTAGAAGTGGTGGATGTCTTAATATAGCGATTGGTGTTGGTGATAGTCTTAATAGAATGCGATGGTAGTGGTGGTGATGATGATGATATTGGTTTTAATGTAATGCGGTGGTAGTGATGGTGGTGGTGGTAGTAGTAGAAGTGGTGGTGGTTTTAATACTTACGGTAGTGGTGGTGATAGTAGTAGTAGTAGTAGAAGGCGATTGGATGTCTTAATAGCACGGTGGTGGTGATAGTCTTAATAGTCACGATAGTAGTGGTGGTGGTAGTAGTAGTGTATGTGATGATATTGGTCTTAATATACGGTGGTGGTGGTGGTTTTAATAGCGCGGTGGTGGTGGTGGTAGTAGTAGTAGTAGAAGCCGGTGGATGTCTTAATAGGCGATTGGCGGTGGTGGTGGTGATCTTAATAATGCGGTGGTGGTGGTGGTGGAGGTGATGATATTGGTCTTCATTACACGGTGGTAGTGATGGTGGTGGTGGTAGTAGTAGTAGAAGTTGTGGTGGTTTTAATATCGCGGTGGTGGTGGTGGTGGTAGTAGTAGTAGTAGAAGTGGTGGTGGTTTTAATATCCGATGTGGTGGTGGTGGTGGAGATGATGATATTGGTCTTAATTACCGGTGATAGTGATGGTGGTGGTGGTAGTAGTAGAAGTTGTGGTGGTTTTAATAGCGGTGGTGGGTGGTGGTGATAGTCTTATGGTTACGTAGTCGTGGTGGTGGTGGAGGTAATGATGGTGGTGGTAGTGGTGGTGGTGATGATGGTAGTGAGTGGTGGAACTGGTTTTAATAGTTTGGTGGTGGTGGTGGTGATAGCGGTGGTGGCTAGGACAATAGAGTTATTTGGAGAAGAAGATAATGAAAAGAAGAAGAGAAATGAGGCTAGGGGTATATGGGCCGGGGGTGTTTGAGTAATTTTCAAGTTATAAGACTTATAAAATTGAAGTAGATCAATTTTGGTACTTATAGAATTGGAGCCTCTTATAAGACATTTCTAATAGAATGCCTCTTATAAGAGGCAAAAACAAACTAAAAAAATGTCAAAATCCTTTGGGCTACATCTTGGCGACCTATTATACGGACTTGCTACATAGATAGCTAATGACTCAAAAGCCTAAAGTCGATTGAATAAATAATATATGTATATTGATAGCTAATGATTCATTGCATACTTTGTTTGAAGAGTTTATGTTTTTTCTATTTTGTTTAAGAGATTGTAAGCTTTCAAACCTTAATCTGAAATGCGTGTAATGCGCCACAAATCGATGTCAATTTCAAATCTAGATGAATATCATGATATAGATGACAAATCTAGAAGAAAACTATAAATATACAAACATTCACAAAACCTAATACCGACTTATATAGTGCAACACATTTATTCGGTCATATAACTAAGTTATTTGTCTTATATCAATTTGGAATGAAACAAATGTACTATCAAAGAAATGCACTTTTGCCTAATGGCCTTCCCACAGAACGCATTGTTCTTCATACCTCTTTAAATTATATGCATTGAAGGTACATTTTAACAGGTCATCCCTATTAGAAGTAAAACCATTTTCTTGCGTATATGTATATATACTAAAACAATCGACATAAATTCAAAGTGAAAAAGCATTGTACTCCCCATCTTGCTTGAATTCAGTAAATTTTATCAAGTATGCAAATTCATTCCAAAATTTAGTGCTAAATTAAGAAAAGTACTTGATATGAAATATTCTTCTGGAAAGGATCAAAAGACAGTTTAGGCATACATATTATCTGTAAAATCAAAAACAAAAACCAAAAAACATATATGCAAATTCAATTAATTTTTTTTTCTTTCTTTTTGATGATGTACAACACAATCATTGTGTAGCAAAGCGGACCTTTGTTCATATCATTTTAAAAGCAAGTTAGATTATACATTTATCAACTAAACAAATGAAATAAAAATGAGATGTGCCTCGGCTAATTCAAATTAGAGAATTACCCACCAACTATACCATGGTGTAGCACCAACAACTTTAATAGTAGAAAATATTTTCCGAGGTTGGGAAGCAATGCCACGAAGGAACCATGATTAAGGACTTGAAGTCACGATTAGGTGGTGCCATTACTTTCTCAACAGAGCGGTTTGGTTAAAAGAAAATTGAGTAGGAGCAATTTCTAAATTGTGCACTAAGCTATCATTATACCTTGCTCAGATCCAAAGGGACAGACTCTAAACACAATTTGAATTACAAAATCAGGCCACCACCAATGTAAAACTACCACCAACCCATTGTGTAAGTCTGAAACAGGGTCCTGTAGGTCCAAAAATACTTGTATAGGCTAAGATGTATTTTGTTTAGTCCCCCATAGAATTTAGAGTGGAAGATATACTATGTTTCGACACTCAAACAGATTTTGCAACCTAAGCTATGCTTTTGTTTACAATTAGGCTTATCAGAAATTCAATATTATTGCCACGAAGATATCCAACGGTTACTGATAATATGATCAGTAACCAAAGATATGTTCTTTTAGTTATTCTTTTATAATTAGGCTTATCATAAATTCAATATTATTGCAGGAATGGATTGAGAGAAGAAGTATTTGGATGTAATGTCAAAAGGAATAGCTACTGTGCTTTTGATCTTGTGTCTACTTGTATTGGTTACTGCTGAAGATGATGAATTCCCGCGGGGTAATTGCGATGAGGAAGGATTTTGGAGTATTGAGAGCATTATGCAATGCCAGCTAGTTAGTGATTTTCTCATTGCGGTTGCATATTTCTCAATCCCTCTCGAGCTCGTCTACTTCATAATAAGTTGCACTAACATCCCATTCAAATGGGTTATGGCTCAGTTTATAGCGTTTATTATGCTTTGTGGAATGACGCATTTACTAAATAGATGGACTTATGCACCTCATACGTTTAAAAAGCTGATGTTGGCGCTTACTATTTTCAAAATCCTCTTTGCTTTGGTCTCAGTGCAAGCTGCAATTACTCTCATAACTTTGATACCTCTTCTTCTTGGGTTAAAAGGTAAGAGAGCTCTTCTTGAAGAAGAAAGCTTGGGAGCTTGATAGGGAAGTTGGGATGATGAAGAAACAAAAGGAAGCAAGTTAGATATGCGAATGTTGACTCATGAGATTAGGAAGTCTCTTGACAGGCATAGTATCTTGTACACCACAATGATTAAGGCGTCCAATACTTTGGATCTTTAGAATTGTGCGGATTTGGATGCCCAATGAGGATAGGGCAGAGATGAATCTTATCCATGAACTGAAAGGCAGGAGTCATGTTTTCAATCCCATATGATGACCCGGATGTATTGAAAATAAAAAAAGTGAGGAGTGAAAACACTAGGCACGCAGTTCCGCTCTTGGGCAGCGATGGTGATGCTAATGAATCAATGGCGCATTGCCATAAGAAGTAGGAGTTGTTGAGACTACCGGTCCACTCATAAACTTACCACGGACATGTTTCCTTATCGTGGCTCGCAGCTGATTTCCACAAACGCCTACCGTTGATTGATCTTGTTGGCTTTTTTCTTTTGTCTTCATCTCTTCATCTCTTATTCTCTCCTCTGCGGCGGCTCTTGCTCCTCTCGGCAATTTAGGTGGATGATCTTATGATTAAGGTAGTTGATCTTTATCGAGCTATATTCAGTTGATTATGTGCTGCATCTTTAATTTCCATAGCTACATCCTTATCGCCTTTACCCATTTGCATCAAGTTACGCATCGGTGATTTCATGAACATCTCATGTTGGGCCTTCACAATAATCGGCACATTCGCATAACCTGAAATTCACATTTTCAGCAGAGACATTAAAGATGCTCCCATTTCCTCGAACAACAATCGAGACCCTACCTACTTGATTGGTTCATCTCCCACTATTGTCTACAACAACCTCTTCAGCGTATGCGCCTGCTTGAGGCTGGATCTACTAAAATTTGAATTAGAAGCCATCAAACCATATTTCTCCTAAACTGGTTATATAGTGGCGGATACTCCTTGGACAATAGAAAACCATCAATCTCAACCTTCTCCTTGTCGGTTGACAAAGGTAGAAGTCTTTCGAAAAGTCCTTCTTTCTCCTCAATAAGCCCGGCATCAACAACTTTCGGTTGGTAATCCAATATTATCACCTACCTCCATCAAAGTCATTTTATGCCATGCCTTGTCTCTAACAACTGTTATTAGCTCTCTGCTAGCTATTCCTGTATCATTCCCACTCTCATCTAGCATATTAGCACCCATATCTTGCTTGTCACCGGTTTGAAATACATAAAATCGAGATTTCAAAGACCAGCGTCGCATCGTGGCAACCGGCGAGAAACCTAGGCGTGCTAATGAAAGACCCACATTGGCTGTTGTTGTAATCTTACGATAAAGATAAAATTGAATAGTTTACCTACGAGATGAGCGTTGAATCTCAAAGCGTAAGTAAACTAAAACTAATCTTATGAGTCTATATTTATCAAAGTTTCTACTCTCAATCCCTTGAGATATAGTGGAGTAAGAAGTTAAGTTCCACTCCTAGTGCTCTAGCATGGAATTGTTTTCTAATCTAATTGATGGGTCTTTAAGTCAATGAGAGCTTTCACTGAAGGTGTGTTATACTACGATACCTATATGAAAGTGATTATGTTGAATCTAACTATGAATCTTATGGCAATATGATTGTTTTGAATCTAGATAAAGGATTAGAGGGAATTGAATCCACCTCGAATCCAACTTAATAGCCTAGCATAGATTCTTGTATCTCGATTCTTCACGTTCTTACGGCAAAAGAAATTCGAGTTCTAATCCCCTAGTGTTCATGGCATTTCTCACCGAAAGTACTAACTAGCATGTGAGGTCGTCCACCCATTCTCATTCGCGAATCGACCTTCTAGATTGGAATAGACTCTACAATGCTTCTACACTATACCATTAAGTTTTCATCAAGGCTTCATCAACCCCTCTAATGGTGGTTTTAGCCTTGAATCATTCATAATCATACCCATATGAATCTAAACTACACATATTATCAAGATTCGAAATTTACTAATCTAATTAAACAATGATTAAATTCTAATTAACAACTAAGAAATGGTAACCAACAATAATTAAAACTAGATCTAATAGATTGAAATAACACAATTCGAAATTGATAAAATAACTATTTTATTTATCTAATCAATCAAGAACAATGATTCAAAAACTTAATCTAAAACAAGAATTGAAAATGGAACTAAAACTTAATTTAATTAATTAAACTAGATCTAGAATTATCTATATTGTTTTTAGGTCTAACTAGCTACCATTAACCAAGAGCTAAGCTTTTGTTTTTTATATGTCCAGATCCAAAATCGTGCATGGGCTTGGAGCCATGTTTTGGGGTTGAGAGAATCGGGCCCAAAACCCAATATTTTCGGTCTAAAAGGCATCTTATTACAATTGGCTTCAACAGACTTTTCGTCTACTTCTGCTCCTTTGATTGGGTCAAGGCTTGGACCATTGGAAAGCTCTTTCCGAGCCAGTCGTTTTGACATAAGGTAGGCCCCATTCCGAGGTCACGAGTCCAAAGATACGACGCCCGGGAAGTTCTGTGACTTGTGTCTTTGTTCGGCCCGTGTCGACTTTTCAGCTTTTGGCCGAGGGCTTTAGGAAGGCTTTGTCTTCTTGAATCTAGGCCTTTAATCACGGAACTCCTTAGTAAGCGACCTTAGCTCCTTTATCGCAAAGCTAAAGTGGCACATTTCGCACATAATGGACTTTGAAACCCAAAATGCATAAAAACACGTAATTAGTGTTAACTCTTAATTATTACTCACATAATTGGTCTTAAAAGTATGGTCATTATAGGGTTAAAACTACAGTTTTGGCTCTTATCAAACCACCCCTTAAACAGCATTTTGCTTGTCCTCGAAGCAAAGATGAGAAATTAGAATAAGTGACCAAAAATGGAGTTATCTACTCTCGTTTATTTGAGTCGCGATTGCATTGACAATTATACAACAAGGCCTTAAACCACTAGGAATTCCCTAGTGAGCGAGTTATAGCCTCGTGAGAGTTTTTCGGTGAAGGTACTCACAAACTTCAACTATACTACAACGACTAAGAAATAAAACTATTGTTTCCTCATTCATGTCTCAAAAATTATCTATACATCTCACTAGCAATGAATCTGAGAATAATCATGTAAACCTAAGCTAATATATATGCATAATAATCAATCATCTACAAATAAACATATATACAATGAGTAATACTATGAAATGTCTAGCGGTTCATTTCTGAAAACTTCGAATAAGCGTCCTTAAGTAGGTCCTCACATAAATGTCAAGACAAAACCACTCGATTTTTTCGCTCAAGTTTAAGCTACTCAAGGTATGCGGTGGCACACTTTACCTTACAATCTTAATGACAACAAGGAAGCTCTGGTCGATCAAACACATTTGCCACTTACTATCCACACTAACCTATTCCTAATTGAGCTAGAGGTCTTTATTAGGTGTTGTTTCGGGGATTAGGGAGATGGTTTAAGAAGGAAAGAAATGGATATTCAAAAGGACAAGTCCCGAGATAGTAGAGTCTTCATATTATGTAACTTAGAAAACCTTATTATTTACTTTTGCTTCTATACTTTGTTTCCATCCTTAGCCCATATTTTTTTTTTCTTTTTTTCTTTGGCTTTTGACTCTTTTTATTCTATTTTTTGGAGTTGTTATTTTATTTCTATTTTTATTTTTTCTTTTCTTTGGATGGGAACTTCTTTTCTTTATTTTCTGGAAGCAATTAACTAACTTTTGTTTACACGGTTTTCTCTTCTTCTTTTCTTCCTCATTCTATTCTCGGACTTATTCTAGATTGGGTAGGTTGTTTTTTTTTTTTTTTGTTTTTTTTTGTTTTTGTTTTGTAACAGGGGTAAAAGGATTTGTGGTTTATGAAAGGCTAAAGAAAGGCTCGGAGGGGCTGACTAGCGGAAAATAATTCATAGGTTTGAATTTCTGGCTATATCGATCCAAAAGGGCCTAAATTCTCGCTTAGGATATGGTTTAGTGATCAAGCAAGTGGGCGTGTGATTTCTCTATCCGGATTTTACTTCTCCCCTTGTGTCATTTCTCAAATGTTTGTTTCATATAAAGGCTTTAGGCTATATTCTCACGAGGATTTGTAGAATAAGTACTCTAGCCTAGATTTGAGAAACTTTCTTGCTAACAATCATAGATACTCATGTAATATATTTATAGATAGATGCAAAGATTATTACCTACATATTAACCCAAGTTTCTAACAATTATTACGATGCAAAAACTTCATTGAGACTTCTAGATTGTTAAGAGCATAGAGAAAGAAAACAATACCAATATTCCTAAGTGTATAGCATAACTTATTTATTTATATTTTTGAAATTTTTGATTTTTTTTGAAACTTTAGCTAGAAAACAAATGCATATTATACATATCTATATCCTAACGGATGCCTTAATTACCGTGTTTCTATGCCCCTCCCCCCCAAACAAGAATCATGCTTTGTCCTCAAAGTATTGTAAATAAAGAGGATAGGAAAAATACCATTAAACGTGTGAAATTAGGGAACATCGCAAAACAAAGTTAGAGCGATACTAATATAGGAAATAAAAGACGATCCCCTCATAAGAGTTCCACCCATTATGGGGTTAACGAATTAAATTGCTTGGGACATAAGCGGACACTAACAAAACTAAAACTTACCTTATCTCCGGCAAACATCCTCTACCGCAAATCGGTGGGGCGAGGTTCCTTCGCGATCTGCCCGGTCCATTTTGTAATTTGCCAAGCTTGCCGGCGGTTATCATCTACTAATGCTAACTTTGTTAAGTGTTATCATAATACGATGGGATATCGGGGCAACCAAATGAGGCTGCACTGCCATCGGATAAGTCATTATTCGGCGGCGGCGAACCACCGATTGGTGGGTCTCATGACTTCAACCCTTTTCCATCTGCGGAATTGTGCACGGAATACGTGGGTAAACAACTACGCATGATGCGGCTTACTAAAAGCGGGCATAAGAAGATACTTACGCCTCATGGTTTGGGCTCTCTTAAGACTAGCGACTAATACTCGGGGAATGTCATCACTACACCATAACAGGCTATTTGCAACGGCAAAAAACCGTTGCTAATAATATTTGCAACGCTTTTTAAGTGTTGCAAATATGGCGTGGGTAAAGTGTTGGAAATATTTGCAACGGTTAATAAGCGTTGCAAACAGAAATTTCCAACGGTTATTAACCGTTGCAAACAGAAATTTCCAACGCTTTTTTATAATTTTCGTACACAAATTACCAACGGTTCTTAACCGTTGCAAAGTTGTAAGTGAATTTAAAAAAAAATCATTTAAAAATCATTTGTAACGGTTATAAACCGTTGCTGATGGGTTGCTAATAAAAAAAAAAAAATTCTCATATATTTTGTAGCGAGACAAGCTAAACCTACAATAAACATATATTACTATGTGCCCGTATTCATAGCCACGCTCACACACATATACAATATAGTGTATCACACTCTAACAAATAGAAAGTCATATCAAACTAAAGAAATTACTAAACTGATCAAGAATTTTTAGTAACCTTCAAGGAACAAAAGCTGATCCCACAGAGACCATTACTCTAGATAGATTCCCATATTATGTGAAGATATAATACAATTTCTTCATATACAAAAAGTGGTGTTAAATTACCAAAATCAGCAGGAGATTTGATTCGCTCGAGGGAGTACATGCTTGAGATTGAGACCTTGAGTTCTCAAAATTCTTAGATCCGGGTGCTTTCGACGAGGAACTATCGAGCTTTTGAATGAGAGAAACACCAATCTGTTCTTTGTGTAGTTTATTCCTATCGGGATGCTCTTTGTCCAATTCAAACCTATTACAAGACAAGGAACAAACCGAGTAATGTTGGCATGAACTGAAAAGGCGATAATTTGCATATAAGCCGATATGTGAAGCAAATATAAAGGTTCCGGCTCTTACAACTGCCTACATTAAAATGGAAAGCATGTTTGTCAAATTAAAGGGGCGTTCCATGGTCATTAACAATAAGAAGTGCTTGCGGGAACATTTGAGAATAAAAAGTGATGGTCGAATTACACTACTTATTTATCAACAAAAGAGAAGGGAAAGGAAAACTACTTTCACCATTGTACGAGCTGAAATCTCTTTTTAGTCCATATGTTTTTCTTTGTATCTTACAAAATATATTGAGTTTTACATTAAAGAGGTCAGGAAATTCAAAAGAGCTGATTTTTGTATGACTTTCCTTCTATGGAGATAATGTTCATCAAGTACATGTTGGCAATCCATTAGTTACTATAACCTCGTAAATACAGTCTGAAGTTTTTTGGAGTATGGCGCCATTTTTATTTTTACTTTTATTTTTTCATTCTAGTTTTCGCTTTCCACACTTGTATAGCATTACTAATATGCTGAAGTGCCAGGATTGGTGAGATTTTAATGTCTAACAACTTATACATATATAGTAAAGTTTCCAATGTTCAATGCAATATAGCAAAACAAGTAATTAATTAAACAAATTCAAGTACAACTTGCTTACCAATGCCGCACACTCTTCTGCAAGGCCAGGCCCAGCTGCAGCATGCAATCCAGGGCTGCTTTGTGCTTTGTCAAAATTCTGTTCATCACATCAAGTCACAAATACAATAGTTCATATACATCCGCTGAAATATTAAGCATGCTCAGCATACACGAATTTGAATTTCACCATAGCTACTCACCTCATTAGTGGAGTTAACCACAGCATCAACTTCAAGGTTCCAAGGATTTCCCCGCCACAAATATATCTTCGAATTAACATCATGGTCAACTGGAAACCTCGAATGCATCCTACTTGTCCCACTCTCAGCTCCCGCCAAAGCCGTTAAGGATCCGAAAAATAAGGATTAAAAGAAGGATCCTCATTATCACAAACCAATGAAAACCTCTGTTTCGCATCTATCCAACGCGGAACTTGATCAAGTCTCACAACAGAATCCCCACCTTCTGTAGGCATCCCGCCTCGAGTAGTGGCTGTAGCCACTCCTATACATATTCCTAATCCAAAAATCCTATATCTTCGATACCCAACTCTTTTTACACAGCCACAAATCTCAATTCTACTCCAAACTCCAAAAACTAACTAAAACAATCCACACCAAAACTTTATTACACTCGCTTTTCAAATCAAAACCCCATATTACATAAATTTAAATCCAAAGACCTGAATCCAAAGACCTAAAGCGATAACCACTTGGCTATACTTTCATTGAATTGCGCTGAATGCCAAAGACCTGAATCGAGAAAGAGTATGACAGTCCTATCGCCAACCCAAACCTGTAAAGTATAATTCAATCGGAGAAACTCCAACATTAAAGCAATACATTGAATATAGTATGGCGGATTATTTGTTCAGTACCTCAAAATCACACCTTAAATTAATTCCATTTTGTCCTTCGCTTCAACACCAAGCGAATTGTTCATATTTGAAAGAAGTAAGAAAAAGTAGCTAAACTAATCAAAACCCTATACAACCATACATCTTAGTTGACAAATATGACAGTATGGCCTCCTTATTCAAACAATAAGGGTCACGCATTGAGAAGACAAGTAGAAGGCTATGTTGTTACCTTCTGACAATTTCATAGCCTTTTAATTCAATCTCTTGACCAGCAGAAGATACAAAGAAAAGAAGATAATGGGTTTGAGCAATTTTTTATCCTAAACTTATTTGAAAGAAACAGTGTAGATTTAAGGTTATGTTTTGGTTTATCAAATCATCACCTTCAAAATCTTGACATAAAGCATGACACAGAAAACATTACTCTATGTTAGATTTTAAGCATTACTTCACAAACTCTGTTGTATAATATCTTGTTCACCCCGATTTAAGATAGAGCCCAAACCAATCCCCTTTTTCATGGTTTAAAATCTTATTTCTCTGTAGAATACTTGGACCAAGATGTTCTGCTCTTCGTGGTAGCCTGAAATAGGACTTTTCAGGAGTCTCCAAGAATAACCCAGTTGAAGTACTAATTCATATCTTTTATTAAGTAAAGGATTTAAGTATGAGACAGTAATGGAATTCAAGAAATTCTGAGTTGCAATAACCAAAAGTTACATTATTCGAATGGGCAGCGGGCATGGTCTTCACCAAAATATAAAGCAAAGCATCTGCATTTCTACCCCGGTCCCCAGACCAAACATCATGAAAGAGAAACATTAGAAAGACTAGAAAAGCACTAAAGCGTAAAATCAAGAAGAAAGTCGAGTGTCAACCGACATACCACTCAAAGATACAACAACTTTAAGGAAGTCACTTCTCTTTCGCAAAACCGATGAATTCTTTCAAAGTCTAAACAACATAATCAAATAGTTAACAACCACCATCATGATCATAATGAAAACTCTTTTCTATATTAAAATGTGAACAGCCATTATCATACATACGGTAATACAAGATAACGTATATCATCGGAGAGGTCGAGATAGTGCGGCCTTGTTGAAATCCCCGGATTGCGGCTCCGGTCATCGTCGGTGGCAGAATCGCCAGCGTTGATCTCAATGTGCCTCCCCAAGGGTCGTCGGGTCCATTACATGGGCTATTTTTTTTTTCTTGGATATCACTCAATCTACACTTTCTTCTTCTTCCACTCTTCGAAAAAGAAAAGAAAGACCAGATCTGAAGCGACCAATCTGTGGTGCTGCTACTTGTTAATAATGCAAGTAGAATCGACTTATTTTTCCCGCCCAATAGAGCAATTGTTTTTTACTAACTTACTAACTAGTAATGGGTACCCAGGTCTCTTTGCTAACCCATGGTGTATCAAATGCACTTCAACCGATTTAATCCGTACACTATAGTCTATAACTCCATATACACCAAGCATTTCAACTCATTTGCACTATCAGAACTTCCTTACACACTTTGGCGTCTACTTTCTTGCAAAATCTCACCCCCACCCACACACACACACAAATGATTCTATTGTTTTATTATTTACTTGTTCACCATATCCTTTCATTATCCTATTAACTAGTCAAAATGCTTTCTTATTTTCTATGAAAAAGAAAGCAGAACTGCATCTGTGCATCCTAATGAGAATGATAAAACCAATATCTTTAGACTTTTTTGGTGCTACGATTTGATCAAATCAGAGCTACTTTTATTGTAAATATGACTGTGTAAAATTCTAAGTGTTGTTCGTATAAAACTAAAAAGAAGTAATTCAAATTTCTTCTAACCCTTATCTCCTTTAAAAACTACTTACTCTGCAAAATGGTTTACCACACATCTTTTAGCAAAACTCAAAGATTTTGTGTAAGGCATTTGTTTAACTATATATCAACAGCAATGACCTTTCTAACAGGTGGTATATCAACATAGGCATAAATGCATAATGTCATTAAGTAGGTTGACAAAGTTTTGAGAAGCTGTCTCGAGTTCAAACATCAAAAGAGTGAACCACATTATAAGTGTAAAGTCCATTTTTTAGATTCATTCCAAGTTTCTAATATTGTGATGCATGTATCAAAGCACAAAATTTCATTCTGGGTTATGTTAACCTAATCAAAGCTAAAGTGTAAATTATAAAACTGAAGAAGAAAAACAACGACCCTTAGCGATATCTGAACTTTACACCTTGGGAAATGAATCGACTTCATGGATTACGTAATGCATAAACTGAAAATAGTAGGAAAGAAAATTAAAACAAAGCGAGAATCTAAAAATAAATAAAAAAAAGGGAAATTGATTGTTTCTACTTACTTGCGTAAGACATGGTTGCATGTTAACGATCTGCCAATTTCAATAGACTCAAACTGCAACAGAAAAAAGAATATCCCAAGATTCAAGAACAAAATATTTGAGAGAAATTGAAAAGTCTATTGCATAGATAATTATTACCATATTGGGCATTTGAGCTCTCTACCCATCTCTAAATTAACATAAAAGGCACAAAACTTCAACAATAGCAACAAATTCGAGTTGTGAAGTAGTTTCACCTTCTTAGTTTGCATCATCAAGCCATTGCAGGTGTAGATACCTGCATCTTGAAGCTTCTTAACATCTCCAGCATTGATTCTTTCTGAAATCACTACAAACAAACAGAAACGTCAAAATTAGGTTGAAATAGTATTGTTTCTATTTCATTAAGAACAATCAACAAATATTCTCAGATCTGAAGTTAATCAAACACAAGTTTCACTCCAATTAACGATGAAAACTGAAAAACACTCAGTTATGAAGTGAAAAACAACTAGAAATGAAATCCACAACAAGTGAAATCGATTAATAGATCATTAATCATGTGAACGATCTGAACTCATGTTGAGTTTTGATCTAAACATGCAAATCTCCCCCTTATTACGAAAACTCCGCATAAACTTCTTCAAATCAGTGTCCATGTATTCAAAAACAAGATACAGAACATTTTTCCCTTCTTTATTCTGTGCTTGTTTAACATCCAACAATCTAATTTGAACAAAACAAAAACTAATTAAATAAAGATTGATTATTTATACCTGACGATGGAGGGATCTAGAGAAAACATTCTGAGAATGGAGATTTCACGGAAGGTTGAAGGAGAGAAAGAGGAACCCTAACCTAGCGGCTGTGAGAGAGAAAGAGAGGTTTTTTATATACCGAGTCGCGATTTCTTTTTTGTTCCCCTCTTTTCGAAATTTTGATGTTGTTTTGGTTTTTTGGATTTGTAACACTTTTCAAACGATTTTCAAGCGTTGGTAATTAATTCTATAAATTCACCAAAATAAAGTAACGCTTTTCAACATTGCTAACGCTTATATAGCGTTGGCAACTTACTAACGGTAAATAACCGTTGCAAAGCAAAAAAGGTGCGTATTGCAAATATCCTATTATGGTGTAGTGCATATCGGCGACGTCCCTCAGCTAGAGCGAGGAAAATGTCACCAGCAGTACTGTTTGCAGAAATGAACTGTCATTCCCCCAAAATATTCATCAGGATGAATAACATGGTGGTGCCTACGTTTAGGGAAAGGCTACCAAGGGCAATGCTATATCGCCCCTGGTCCATTACTCGAAATACCCCTCCCCCATAATACTCATGGAAATATGTATAATCATAAAGATATGCATTATCGGTCATATACGCCCATGTGTGAACAGGATCAGGTATTGGTAATCTTGAAACTAGAGCGACCACATTTTTATCGAATTGATGTGTTGTGTCTTCGACTACGACAGAGAATTCTTGTTCTCCATCCTGATTACAATAGAATTTAACATGGTCGTAGAAATAAGCAGTAAGTTGTGGTGAATATGAATCGTCATCACTTACGGTAGATGGCGCCATCCTAACTGCGAGGATTCTTTGCCGGAACCAATGTCCATAGGTCACCGGTGCCCAACACATCTTTGAAGGATTTGTTCAGGTATGACTATAGGAGATGTCATCACAATAACTCTTTGAATAGCTCCACAAAAATCACGGAATGACCGTCTGAAAATTGGAATTTTCAGCGTTATGAAGAAGCGGAGATTGCTCACATACAGAAGCGGCGATGGGCTCGTGTGTTAATGCTTTTACAGTGTTTTGAAGCGAGGTTAAGCTCAAGGGGAAGCTGGTGGCGCTCGACAAAAATTTTCGAAAATGTAAAAGGGCGGCTTCGTCGTAAATCTTGAACCGGAGTTTAGAGCAAAAAGAAATAAAACTTGGAGTGGAAGGTCGCGGGATGATGGTGGGATGTAGTGTGGTTTGTTAGTGTAGAAAGAAAGGAGTTTAAATAGGTTCCGAGCTACCAAAGCGAATCGGGGAAGTTCCCAAATTTGTTTGAAGGCAATTTAGGAAATAGGAAAAATCCAAAACCGAAAAGCGGAAACAAACCATTTCCATGATTTTCTAAAAATCCTGGTATCTTTCATACTGGATTTAGAATAGTAACTTCTAAGCTCTCCTAGATTTCATGCTAGCACCAAACAAATCATAGATATGCCGATATCGGCCAAATTATCAACCTTTCCTCCAAGACAACTTAACGTGAGATGATCATATAGCGACTTATGCTTTCGGTATAAATAGTACCACCCCAAACAAATTCGGGGAAGGTGGGATTAATGATAAAAACAAGCAGTACTCGAAAATAACCAGTTATATTAAAAATAAAATTTAAATGCAAACAACGTAAAATAAACACATTACTATTTAAATTTAACTACTGAATTAAAATCCAACTAATAAAATGAAATTAGGAAATAACAGCGAACTCCAACTGGGGGTGAACACCTAGTTTTGTGATGATGATGGGCCCTGGGATGGAGATTGGCTTGAACCATCTGTCCTTTGGCGATGATGCTCATGCCTGTCGGACTCGGCTGAAACGAGTCCTCCACGGGTGGCATCGTCGTAGCATCTCTATTCGAACAATATTTGGGCTTCCATCTCGATACCAAATCGCATCTTGGGTTTGTTTATTACGGTGGATAGTCTCCATGTTAGACAAGATATCGTCGGAACCCCCGAGCATTTCAAATCTCCTCGAGAAGGGTTCCCTTGCTTCTTTTGAACTACACTCTGTCTATCTCGGATATTTTCACAAATACCATAAAGCGCGAAGGCGGTTTGCAATACTTGCATCGTTCTAAATTAGAATTACAATTATCTAATGCATCTTCATCCGGACATGTCATGTCTTCCCTTTCATCTCGACTCAACCATTTTTTCTTGGACAACGCCCAAGTCTCTTGGATGCAATCCGATATAGATACTTGCATTAGAATGCAATTTGATCTTAATAGGGCCGGATCTTGCGATGACTCTAAAGGAGAGCATGATCTTAGTGATCAATACGGGGAAGAGGCGCCAAGCTCTTTCCCACTCCTGAATCACATTAAACATTAAATCAAGGATGCAGAAATTATACTTATTTGTTTGCAAAATCCGGAGAGCGTCACCGGACATTGCGGGGCGATATCGACTTTGTCTTTCAGGGGCGTTCCTACCAATCCACCGAGCTCTGACCCGGTTGATTGGTTCTCGAAATGGATGGCGGATTTGCAATGAGATGTCGGATTGTATTCACCCTCCAGGACAGTATCCTTCATCAAAGCAGGAACTCCAGTATACTGGGATTCCTGAATTGTCGTTACCAGGTTGCTTTCAAGCGTAATTCCTAATAGTTCGGCCAACAACTGTCTCGTTACTTCCCTCCTCGTTCCTCCTAACTTTATGAAAATCCTATCCCCTTCCAATTCTCGCTTTTTATAAAACTGTTCTACCAAATCATAGTGATAGAACTCCTCAGTCGAGTACCACAGTCCGTTCCAATGCCTCTTAATCATCTCCGCGTCATAAAATGGTGCTTGGCGGTAAATAAACAAGCGGCGTGTTAGGCAAAATTCTACGTCGTAGCGCCATTGAAGTTTTGTTAGACAACTAATGGTTTTGTAGACTCTGGGGGAGGCGAGTTTGAAGAAAACAACTAAAAACAACGTTGGTGGCGGTGATGGCGGTGGTGGAGACTTTAATTGGTGGCTGTTTTTCGGAGTTGGGTTGGTTTGGATGATGGTTTAGAGAAGATTTTAGGTGGATTTGATTTTCTTCTCTATCTCTATTTTTATTTTGGTGTTCAAGGTTTGCTTTAAAATTGGTAACCGGCGGATTCAAAGGGAAACAACTTGTGCGTCGCGGTTTGGGCCCAAGCCCAATGTGAATTCGAAATTTCGATTTTTCCGCGCAACTTCAAATTCAATTTGCAGCCGTTCTTGGCCGATTTTGGCGAATGAGTTATGGAAACGATCAGTAGAAATTTCCAATCCAATGATCCATAAAATATTCAATTCCAACCATGGGTGACGTATAAGAGGGTGGAAGAACGCCTCGAGAAGTCGTGTGTGGCGTAAGTTATGCGAGCGAAGGAAATCTAAGTTTAGATTACGTCAACCCAATTGAACTACAAGTAATGGGCCTAAGAAACACAAATGGAAAGTTCGAGCAATCCAGATGGAAAGATCACTGCCCACCCCCAAACAAATTTTTTAAAAGCGTGGATGGATTTAAAAGTGATTCCCAAGACTTGTTGGATTGCTATTTCTATGATTTTAGAATTTTTATTTTATTTTATTTTTTTATTTTTTTATTTTTTATTAGTTTATTATAAGAAACACGAAAAACAATAAATACATAATTCACCCCATAGAGAAACATGACTCAAAAACCGAGAAAACATACAAAGGTGGAAAAGCGTGAATTATGTTACCGTGGACTTAGGATCCGGTACTACGACCACACACTCCATAGGGAGGGGCCGGTTACCTGAATGGTGCACTTATCACTATATGGAAGTGAAAGGAAGTACACCAATGACAAAGGTCAATCCTCATAGGCGAGGGTCTGTAAAAGGACTTCCCTACATCGGGGGACGAAGTTCGTGAAAATGTTTTAACCGTTAACCATTAACTTGAAAGATACTTTGTTGTCATTTGGATTTACCAAGGTGATTGCCCCGTAAGGGGTGACTTGATAACGAGAAGGGACCGGACCAGCGGGTTTTAGTTTCCCTAGGAAAATGTGTAGGCGGGAGTTGTAAAAGCAAGACCTTTTGACCGACCACAAACTCTTTTTGCGCAAGATTTGTTTATCATGAACACGTTTCATGTTGGCTTTATAATCCTGGCGAGATCGTACGAATCGCTACGGATTTCTTCAAGCTCATTCAATTGCAACTTCGCGTTTGACACTGCCTCATCAATATTGAAGTTAAGGCTTTTATAGCCCACAAAGCGCGGTGCTCTAATTGTGCGGGCAAATGACATGGTTTCCCAAATACAAGTCTAAAGGGAGACATACCTATAGGAGTTTTGAAAGCAGTTCTATCGCCCATAAGGCATCCGATAGGCGCTTTGACCCGATCTTTCCTATCGGGGTTCTGAGTTGTTTCTAAAATCTTTTTGATTTCCTTATTAGAAACTTCTACTTGTCCGCTAGTTTGTGGATGATAAGGAGTTGCTACTTTGTGTGTAACTCCATACTTTTTCACTAGGGATGCAACAACTCATTTGCAAAAATGTGTTCCACCATCACTAATGATGGCTTTCGAATGCCAAACCGATAGAAAATATATTCTTTAATAAAAATACAAGCGGTCTTATGGTCATTGCTTTCACGGCAAGCTAGGGCCTCTATCCATTTTAGACCGTAGTCCCGCGGCAACTAGAATATAAATGAAACCGTGGGAAACGGAAAAGGACCCATGAAATCAATGCCCCAAAGCGTCAAAAAAATTTCTACTATCAAGATTGGATTTAATGGCATCATATTACGCCAGTGATTAAGCCCAAGTTGTTGGCAGCGAATACCGTCTTGCAATGCACTTGGGCATCCTTAAAAGGGTAGGCCAATAAAATCCACATTGAAGAACTTTAGCGGCTGTTTTCATCCCACTAAAATGGCCACCACACTCTCTGTCATGGCGAGCGATAGAACTTTATTGTATTCCCCTTTGGGGGAATACAACGGCGAATAAATCGATCCGCATAATACTTAAAAGATAGGGCTCATCGGTAGTATAACTTAACTTTCGGCCAAGAACTTCTTACGTTCATTTCTTGACCAATTATAAGGCATAACATCAGCCGCTAAATAATTTACAATGTCGGCATACCATGGTGCTAAAAATATGGCATCTGGATGCTCATCGGGGAAAAGAGTCGGTATGGACTCGGAATCAATCGATCGTCGTTTGTGAGTCTAGATAGGTGGAATTCGGCAACTCGTTTTCGACCCTCTTTTGTCCTTTATTTCTAATGTGAACTCTTTGCGGGAGAAGGATCCATCGGATTAATCTCGCTTAGCATCCTTCTTCGCAAGAAGGTACTTAAGAGCTGCATGGTCGTGTAAACTAAGGTTTTAGAACCAACCAAATAAGGCCGAAACTTATCTAAAGCATAAAATAACGACTAAGAATTCTTTTCGGTAGTTGAATAATTCCGTTGAGCATCGTTTAATGTTTTACTAGCATAATAAATAACGGTGGACTTATTATCTAGTTTTTGTCCAAAGATCGCACCAATTTGCATAGTCACTAGCATCACACATGAGTTGAAAAGGTTTAGACCAATCGGGGAGGCTGTATAATTGGTGCGAGAGGTTAGGGTGGCTTTTAAAGTTTCAAAAGCCTGCTTACAATTAAAATTAAAATCAAAGATTGCATCTTTCAAAAGCAGATTAGTTAAAGGCCTAGCTATTTTTTAGAAGTCTTTAATAAATCGCCTATAAAAACTTGCATGGCCTAGAAAGGTTCTAATATCGCGGACGGTCCGTGGTTTAGGTAGAGTCGCTATCTTATCTAGTTTGGCCTTATCCCGCCGATGCCATCACTAGATACAATGTGACCTAGTACTATGCCCTTTTTCACCATGAAATGACACTTTTCGGTTTAAAGCGAGGCTCTTTTCTTCACACGTGTCAAAACCTTAGACAGGTTAGACAAAAGTCTGTGAAGGAGTCTCCATAGATAGAAAAATCATCCATGAAAACTTCCATAAAGCTACCATGTCACTAAATATATGAAGCATATGCATTTGGAAGGTTCAAAGAGCATTACAAAGGCCAAAAGGCATTCGTTTATAGGCATACGTTTCAAAGGGACATGTGAAGGTAGTCTTTTCTTGGTCATCAATATCAATAATAATCTGAAAATAGCACGAGTAGCCATCGAGGAAAACAATAAAAGCATGACCAGCTAGGCGTTCGAGCATTTGATCTATAAAGGTAAAGGAAAGTGATCCTTTCGTGTCATTGCATTTAACCCGTCTGTAATCAATACAAATCCTCCATTTCATAGGACCTTGTGTGACAACATAGTCACCCTTCCCATTTCGTATTACCGCGGTAACTCCGATTTCTTAGGAACTACATGAATGGGGCTTACCCATTCGCTATCGAGATGGGGTATATGATACCCATCGAGTAATCATAAGACTTCTTCCCTAACCACCTCTTTCATTATGGTGGGTCAAAGCGAGGTGAGGCGAGCGAAGTCTTGGCGTTATCCTCCAAATGGATACGATGAGTGCAAATATTAGGGTCAATTCCCTTAATGTCGGCTAGGGACCAACCAATGCGCAGACCGATGTTCCTTAATCACACCGGATTAAACTTGTCTCTTCATTCTTAAATAACAGAGAAGATATAATTACGGATGACTACCATCGGATCGAGTTGAATATATTTTAACTCACGGGGAAGGGGTTTAAGCAGGGGGGTGGAAGGAAAATCAATAGATGTTTCGTCGGGGTCCTTATTTTGCATAATGAATACTTGCTTAGGTAGCAAGTCTTCATACTCAATATGTGGAGCAACGAAGTGTCTACAAATTGGGGTGGACTCAAGGATGGTGTTGACTTCCTCTAAGTAGGAGTCATTTACAAAATCGACTTTCAAAAAAGAAAGGAATTTGTACATATTGTTTTCAGGAAGCGTGTTGTTAAAATAATCTTGAGCTAAGCTCTTGATCATGCTAACCTCCCCATCTATAGAGCGGATCGGTAATTGTTTCATCATTTTAAAAACATTTACCTCAACTGTAAGATGGCCAAAAGATAAGGACATCTTACCATCGGCGATTTATAAAGGCGTTGGCGGTTGCTAAGAAGGGGCCCTAAGATGATCGATCTGAGTCGTTGGCGACTTACGTATCGAGGATAACAAAATCAGCGAGGATAGTAAAAATCACGAACCTTAACAAAGCACGTTTTCCACTACACCCTTAGGATACTTAATTGACTGTCCGCTAATTGCAGCGTTATTTTTGTAGGTTGCATTTCCTGTAGACCTATTTGTTTATACAAATAATATGGGAGTAAGTTAACACTGCCCCGTGTCTAATACTTGCGATCGTCGTGTGGGAATCTCCTAGGGTGCATTTTCTGATAGGGCGACGGGGGTCCTTGTACTTAACAATTCCATTATTTTCGGATAAAGTTGAGAATTGTTCGGTTAAAAAGCGTCTTTAGGTATGTTGGTCTTACGCCTAGTAGTGCACAACTCTTTAAGAAACTTAAGCGTGATTAGGTAGCTTTTTAATAGCCGAGAAAATGAAGGTTTATCGTTAGATTCTTGAAAGCGTTCCTAATCTCCTCAAAGTTTGTATCCCCGGTTAGCATGGCTAACCGAGGGAATGGTGGTTTTGCTCTATATTTAGCGTATGGCTCGACTTGATTTGTTACCTTGGCTTTCTGTTTCTTAGGTTGTGGTTTAAGCGGTACCTCTCTTGTGGTAGGCTCTTGGGTTTCTATTTCGGTATCTAGTTCGATATCCGGTGTAGGAATCTTGATGGGGTAACTATAGGCATAGTTACTTTGTTATCAACCACTCTTCGAAGCGGAGAGTGGTGATGGCATTCAGTCACCTACTATTGTCGTTTTCATTACTAGTATTACCGTTTACCTCAAAAGGCTGTGTTTGTTGTTTTAGGGTTTGGTATAGCTTGTCACGGAAACCGCCTTTTGGTTGGGCTTTCTCTTGGGCTAATTGTTGTATGCCCTAATTTATGGATTGTAAGATCTGTTGATTTGATTGAGTCATTGATTGGAAAAGTTGTTGGGTAACTTGTATAAAGCGTCGATCACGGGTCGGTTGTGTAGGTGTAGTAGTCAGGTGGTGCGGTGGAACTATCTCACGTTGATTATTTATGGGTGGGTTTTGATAGTTACTATTGTTAACCGAACGATACCTCTATTGGTATTATAACTATTATAATTACTCGACCTTGTGCTACACCTTGTCGTGGTCAAGCTTGGTTGTTATAATTATTATAATTTCCTTAACCTTGTCCCCTGTCCTTGCCTAGGTGGAGCTTGATTATAGTTGTTTGCTTGCCTAACATTTTGGTTATTAAACCCTGGAGGTGTAACTTGTTGATTGTTTCGCCAACTAAAGTTGGGATGTTGTCTCCATGGGGCATTAGGAATAGGATAGTTATTAATGGAGCAAACATTATCTTGCTCTAATTGTTGTTGTTCATAGGCGAGAGGACAATAGGAGTCAGGGTGCTCAGGACTCAAACAGAAATTACATGGGTTGGAGTTGACATTCATGACGGGGATAGGCTTTTGTTGAATAGAAATAGCATCTACCTTTTTAGTTAGAGATTCGATTAAATTTTTAAGTTCTGGATCGGGTTTCATCTCAAACATACCGGCGGCCTTAACTGTTGAAGAGGAACTAGCAGAGCGGGGGATATCATCACCCCCAATTGTTATTGCGTTTAGTTTGTTCTTCTAAAAATTTGTAAGCCTCCGAGGCTCCTTTACTTAGAAAACTACCCCCATTCATTATGTCAAGGACTTCTTTATGGTGATGTCGAAGTTCTTTGAAAAAGGCACAAACTAACGTGTCTTTTGCTAGGTTATGGTGTGGACACTCTATAAGCAGATCGGTGAAACGATTCCAAGCCTCAGAAAATGATTCGTGAGGATTACGCCGAGAAAAAATGAATCTTGGAAAGCATCTCATCCGTCTTTAGGGGTGGGTAAAAATGTTCCATAAATAGCTGAACAAGTTTAGCCCACGAGTCCTGAGTTAAGTTAGGCTTGGGGCGGTTAACCAAAGACGCTGCCTTATCGGCTAAGGTGAAGGGAAATACCACCGGTTTAATTTGTTTCACCAACCGTAGGATGATGGAATGTTGTAAGAACTTGTTCAATCCTACGCATGTGTTGGTAAGGTTTTTCATGGCCTAAACCATGGAAAATGGGTAACAAATTAAATATGTTTGGGGATTCGAAAATCCCCCACGGGTCCGCTAGAAACGATGCAAAGATTTAGGGCTATCGCTCAAAGCTTTGTAGAAGTCGGAGAGAGGAGTCTCTCTTTCTTCACCCATTATGTCGGTATGGTTGGTGGGATAGTAGTTAGAGGTGTAGTGATTGGTATACTTTCGATATGTTTGTTTGTTGACGGTTAATTACGTTCGGTGTTTTTCTCCGACCGGACCTTAATCTCATGCAAGTCTAAGTCTAAAACGAAAACAATCCAAACAATCTTGATATATTAGTATGAGCCTCTGGCGGAGATCGCGAGGTATGGAAGAAAGGAATACGATGATAAGCGTCCTTGCCGCTTATGAATAAGCGTCTTGTTTACGCGTGTTCGATTGTAAATAACAAGTTAGAACACCGAAAAACTTAAAAATCGAAGTTTGAAACAAACTGTTGAAATCCGGGATTTTTGGCTTAGAAGCGCATGAAAGCTTTCGGATAGAAGCGTGATCGCTCCTTATTCGATGAGTTAAGCGGTCCGCTTCGGTGTGGGCGGGTCGGGCTCGTGGTCCAGTAAAATAGGGCAGGTCGCGCTCGGTCTGAGGGCGGGTCGCGCTCGTGTTCCAGACTATAGGGCGCAGGTGCGCTCCTTACAGGCGCGGTCGCGCTCAGTGTAAATTTGTCGGAACTTTTTCAACGCTGAAACGGATAACCACAGTATGAATCAAACAAGGGTGGGTGGGTTTAATGGGACTTTAAAAATGACTAATTTTACTATGAAAACAATGCTAAAGTGCAACTAAGATGGCAGCGGCGCCATTTGATAAAGATAAAATTGAATAGTTTACCTACGAGATGAACGTTGAATCTCAAAACGTAAGTAAACTAAAACTAATCTTATGAGTCTATATTTATCAAAGTTTCTACTCTCAATCCCTTGAGATATATTGGAGTAAGAAGTTTGTTCCACTCCTAGTGCTCTAGCATGGAATTGTTTTCTAGTCTAATTGATCAGTCTTTAAGTCAATGAGAGCTTTACGAAGGTGTGTTATACTACGATACCTATATGAAAGTGATTATGTTGAATCTAACTACGAATGCTATGGCAATATGATTATTTTGAATCTAGATAAAGGATTAGAGGGGAATTGAATCCACCTCGAATCCAACTTAATAGCCTAGCATAGATTATTGTATCTCGATTCTTACGTTCTTACGGCAAGAAATTCGAGTTCTAATCCCTAGTGTTCATGGCATTTCTATGAAAGTACTAACTAGCATGTGAATTAGTCCACCCATTCTCATGGCGAATCACGACCTTCTAGATTGGAATAGACTCTACAATGCTTCTACACTATACCACTAAGTTTTCATCAAGGCTTCATCAACCCTCTAATGGAGGTTTTAGCCTTGAATCATTCATAATCATTCCCATATGAATCTAAACTACACATATTATCAAGATTCGAAATTTACTAATCTAATTAAACAATGATTAAATTCTAATTAACAACTAAGAAATGGTAACCAACAATAATTAAAACTAGATCTAATAGATTGAAATAACACAATTCGAAATTGATAAAATAACTATTTTATTTATCTAATCAATCAAGAACAATGATTCAAAAACTTAATCTAAAACAAGAATTGAAAATGGAACTAAAACTTAATTTAATTAATTAAACTAGATCTAGAATTATCTATATTGTTTTAGGTCTAACTAGCTACCATTAACCAAGAGCTAAGCTTTTGTTTTTATATGTCCAGATCCAAAAATCGTGCATGGGCTTGGAGCCATGTTTTGGGCCAGAGAATCAGGCCCAAAACCCAATATTTTCAGTCTAAAAAGGCCTCTTCAGCTACAATTGGCTTCAACAAACTTTTCGTCCACTTCTGCTCCTTTGATTGGGTCAAGACTTGGACCATTGGAAAGCTCTTTCCGAGCCGGTCGTTTTGACATAAGGTAGGCCCCATTCCGAGGTCTGAGTCCAAAGATACTGACGCCCGGAAGTTCTGGCCGACTTATTGTGTTTGTTTGGGCCCGTGTCGACTTTTCGACTTTTGGCCGGGATTTAGGAAGGCTTTGTCTTCTTGAATCTAGGCCTTTAATCACGGAACTCCTTAGTAACCGACCTTAGCTCCTTTATCTCGCTAAAAGTGGCACATTTCTGCACATAATGGACTTTGAAACACGAAATGCATAAAAAACGTGTCGGTGTTAACTCTTAATTATTACTCACATAATTGGTCTAAAAGTATGACTGTTATAGGGTTAAAACTACAGTTTTGGGCTCTTATCAAGTACCCCGAGATACTAATACTGACATCTAACGTAGTGATGCCTTCTCTATTTCATCTATAATTTCAATGTAGAACTAACACCTCCAACACTTAAAATTCCTCTTCCAACAACACTGACCAAAACAAAAGCAAAACTGCCAAAGGCTTGGAGTATCTTTTAAATCTAACTACTTGAGGAAACCATAACTATTTGTCTTCTTTCACACAATTTGTTTGAAAGAACATGACATTGGAAAATTCAAGGATACACAAAAAGTACAACAAAAACACTCTTCACTTTTACCTCCTTCCTTTAGATTTGGAATCAAAATGATGTTTCTTCAACTTCTTTTTGCGAACTATAGCAGTTTGGCTTCCACCCTCTTTGAATGGCATCCCCATGAGTGCAAGTAGCTTTTGACCTTCTTTATCAGTTTTCGTTGTGGTGGTTATGCAAACATCCATCCCCCTTGGTTTACCAAGGGCATCATAACGGATCTCTAGGAAGACACCTTGCTCTCGCATACCAATGCTATAATTTCCATGCCCATCAAAACTGTTCGGGCTGACACCCTAAAAATCCTTTGTCCTAGGAAGCCCCAAGTTTATAAGTTGGCCCACAAATGAGTACATAATCTGCGACATTTTCAGGGGAGCCTAATAAGATAATGAGTTGATGACCTAGAATGTCGAAGTTTAATCCTCATACAAAAACCATAAGCAAGCAGTGAGAAAAAAGAACACCCACAATTTATCCTCGCTTGATCATCTAGGCGTTGGTATCACCATATAGTCGATTATGCACCAAGTATGTCGGTTGAAAAGAAGAAACTAAAATCACACCAAGAAGTAAAGAGGATATTACACGGTGACTTATCGATCGGCATGTAAATCTCATTTGCGAATATAGTCCTCCAAAGGCGGCGCGCTTCGGATACCGGTCGACATCGAGGCACGATCACGGCGATGCCAGATTTCATCAACCAACATCGTTAAGCGAGATACCATCATATTATTTTAGAAAAAGCTAACTTTGGATGTTAAACTGGTTGTGCAAGTTTTTGCCAACTCATTGTAAATAGAAAATAATTCGAGGGGCGTGTCACATACTCACATGCACTTCAAACATGTCCCACCATTGGAATTTTCTAGGTTAATAGTAGCAAAAGCTTTATAATACTATTATAAGGAGTCATTGAATATAGACACCAAAACGGATCAGCGGCAATGGTGAAAAGAAAAGAAATGGTTTTCATTTTGATGTCCCCTGGACCGGGTTTGGACATATAAAACACGCTAAACTTTTGCAACTGTCTCGCTACGATCAAAACCAACCGGTTCATGAATGTTGAGTGTTTGAACCACCATTTTGGTCCTCACACTAATTTTACGTATTCTCCATTGCTAATTCCAATCGAAAGACCCCCGATTGGAAATGCTCTAAACTCTTTAAACAATGAGAATATTCCAAGTGGTAATCCATTTATGGTAGGTTAAATGAACATCAAAGCAAAAAGTATATGAGCTGAAGTAAAATACAACATCATTTATTGTGATATTAAGTAATTATATAAATCGAACAAATACAAAAGATTGTAGGTATCCGTCCAATTATGATCCCAAAGAAATGGGTGAACTTCGAGAATGTAATGAAATCTAGAAAATCATATGATCCCGGGAGAAGCGGGAAGAAGGCGTATCGAAGAGGGACAACTGCCAAAATATCAACCGACCCAGTGAAGAACTTGATACATAGGTTAATCCTGGCTGATTTTTATATTCCCCTGAAATGGCAGGGTATTTTCTTAATACCCTGATATACTTTAACAAAAGGAAAGTAGTAATTCTAAGCAAAAGGAAAGTAGTAATTCTTGATATATGAAAATATGGAATTTAGGAGTTACAATCTTAGTACCGGGCCAGTTCCTAAGCAAAAGGAAAGTAGTAATTCTACATTGAGATGGGAAGAAGAATAAAAAAAATAAAACAAAATAAGTTAAATGGATTATTACTGTTTGGTGTTAGGTGCATATTTGCTCCTCCGATTCTTGATATAGTGAATAAGTTAAACTTGTTTGTTTGTAATCTCCTCCTTATCAACAATGACTTTTGGAACATGAGGTAGGATGCTCCAATCCTCTGTCCCCTAACCGCTCTTTCAACTTGGACAATTGGTGATACACAATTCTTGAAGCATGGTTAGATGTTTCAAATCCTTGAGCTCGAAGTCAAGGGATTCACAGCGACCTTCAAAATGCAAGCACCGAATAGCGATAATATGGTTGAAGCCCTGGGGAGTGTGGAATTCGATTGAATTGTAGATTGTTGAGTATAGGACCTTTTTGTTGAGTATAGGACCTTTTTCTCTACATAGATGGCACGACTTGAGTCTTGGGCAAGTAACTCCTGTTGTTGTGGGTGCATACCTCATTGTGAGGAAGAGACCTTGAGAAAACACCTCCTAATTTCAGCTTCTCCAAGAGTGGAGGAAGGCACATATCGAAGAGGACAAGATAATTTGCCAAAATATCAACCGACCAGTGAAGAACTTGATACATAGGTTAATCCCGGCTGATTTTTATATTCCCCGAAATGGCGAGTATTTTCTATACCGGGCCGGCATATATCGTGGGATATATTTGTTATCCATCCATCCTGTAAAATCATCTTCCCCGATCATTTCTTTTTTATTTTGTTTAGGATTCCTATTCCTTCCAACTCTCCCGATGAAATGTCGATCATTGACTCTTGACCAATTAGAGAGGAGTTGAAAGTATGATCTAATAGTAAAAAATTTCTTAGCAAAGGTAAGATCGGATGAGACTCGATGGATCATCCACGGTTGTTGCAAACATTCCTCTGGATTGGCATAAAAGTAATCCTCTTCCTTGGGTCTATTTGCAATCAAGAAGAGAGAAGAATACGAGAGAGGGTTTGAAGAGATGATTTTTTTTTTTTTTTTTGAGAGTTGGGAGTGTTTTGTAGAATTGAAAAAAGAGTATAGAAAGAGGTGTTTATGTATTTTGGGTTACGAACAATTGAAATCGGCAAAAAAAGGCGTAGAATTCATTTTTTTTATGTAAAATCTGATGTGTCATTCTCAGAGAAAAAAGGGGAAATGACGTGGGTCACTGGGAGCATTCTCAACTACTTAGTATTAATGGTCTTTGATAGGTTATAAGACCTTGCAAAGGGGCCATTTGTTTTTGCCTCTTATAAGACCTCAAGTCTTATAACCTCTTATAAGATGTGGCCTAGTGATTTTGGACATTTTTTTTGTTTGTTTTTTGCCTCTTATAAGAGGCATTATACTAGAAATGTCTTATAAGAGGCTCCAATTCTATAAGTACCAAAATTGGATCTACTTCAATTCTATAAGTCTTATAACTTGAAAAATTACTCAAACACCCCCGTCCATATACCCCTAGCCTCATTTATCTCTTCTTCCTTTTTCATTATCTTATTTTCCAAATAACTCTATTACCCTAGCCACCACCGGCTACCACCACCACCACTGCCGCCACTACTACCACCACCACCATCATTACCTCCACCACCACTACCACCATACTATTAAGACTATCACCACCACCACCACCACTGTGCTATTAAAACCACTACTACCACCACCACCATCACTACCACCGTACTATTAAGACCAATATCATCACCTCTACTATCACCACCACCGTACTATTAAGACTATCACCACCACCACCACTATGTTATTAAGACATCCACCACTTCTACTACCACCACCACCATCAGTCTTTATTAAAACCAATATCATCACATCCACTACCACCACTACCGTCTTTATTAAGACCACTACTACCACCAGCGCCAATTAAGGTAGTTTCCTAAAATCGATATTCTAATTATCAAAATTGATTTAAAACTGAAAATCAAACTATACGTTTGTTTCAAATTAATATATTCAAGTTAAATGTGATGTAAAGTAGGGTTATATTTGTCAAATAACTATCTATAAAATGTCATGTATTTGTTTTTTCTATTTTTACAAGTGCTTATAAGAGGAACTTAAAATAAAAAACAAATCACTTTATAAGACTATCTTATAAGACCCTATTATAAAACATGGTATTATAAGACCCTCTTATAACTTAACCCAAAAAAAACAAATAGCCCCAGTCTCCAAATTTAGCAATTTTTTTTTATCCCTTTTACTTGGTTGGAAATCACGTGGGCTACTGAGTTGTTGGAAATGGCGATGTGGAGAAGAGCAGCATGTGTTGTTGGATTCTTGGGTAATAATAAGCTGGTAACAATTTTTCCTTCTCTTTTCCATTCCCAGACTAGTTCTACTACTTCCTCTTTCTCCTATTTTGTACGAGACAGATGCAAGTCAGGAACACTTGGGCTTGATGAGGCTTTGAGTCTGTTTAATAAGTTGATTAAGACTCGACCCTTGCCTTGTATTTTACCTTTTAACCAATTACTAGCAGCACTGGTCAAGATGAACCACTTTTCTGTCGCTTTATCTATCTCCAAAAGGATGGATGCCGCTGGTATTCAACCTGATATTTTTACTCTTTGTACACTAATCAATTGTTACTCCAATATGGGTCGGCCTGATTTCGGTTTTGCTATTCTCGCTAGTATTCTGAAACGCGGATTTGAACCAGATGCTGTTCCTTTGACCACCCTACTCAAAGGGCTGTGTAAAGGGGGTAAAGTTGCCGATGCTATAGATCTTTTTACCCAAATGCTGAATAACGGATATCCATGCAATGAAGTCAGTTATGGGACAGTAATGAATGGGATTTGCAAGTCTGGGAATTCTATTGCTGCTCTTCAATTCAAGAGGGCAATGGATAACAAAGAGTTTACTCCTAATGTTCATATATACACTATGCTTATCGACACCCTTTGTAAGGAGAATTTGGTGAACGAGGCATTGAATCTATTTCAGGAAATGACCTCCACAAACCTTACACCTAATGTTATCACCTACAACTCTTTGATTTGCGGGTTATGTGGATCTGGTCGATGGAAAGAATCCATGCATTTATTTGGCAAAATGTTGGCACAGAATGTCACACCGAATGTTGTAACTTTTAGCATTTTGATGGATGCTCTTTGTAAAGAAGGCAGGACAAACTACGCTTATGATTTGTTACAACTGATGTCTCAGAGAGGTTTAAAACCTAATGTTTTCACATTTACCTCTTTAATCAGGCACCCATGCACATCAACTAAGTGGGAAGATGCCAAGAGGGTATTCAGCCAAATGTTGACCGAGAATGTCTCACCGGATGTTATAACTTTTAACATCGTGGTGGATTCTCTTTGCAAAGAAGGTAGGACAAAGGAGGCTTTTGAGGTAATACAAGTAATGTCACAAGGGGGAATAAATCCTGATGTTTTCACGTACAATGCTTTAATTGATGGCTTATACACTTCAGGGAAGGGGAAAGATGCAATAAGATTGTTCAATGAAATGACAAGTAGGGGAATCTTACCAAATGGACACACATATGGTATTATAATAGACGCAGTTTGCAAAGATGGGATGGTCGATGAAGCATTTGAACTATTCCAGACAATGATTGAAAGAGGTGAAGAGGCTGACACAGTCAAATACAATAGTTTGATGGATGGATACTGTTTACAAGGGCGGATGAAGGAGGCAAAAAGTGTTTTCGATTTGATGGTCGCTAGAGGTCATGGTCCTGATATATTCAGCTATAACATTTTGATCAATGGCTATTGCAAGGCTAAGAGGATGGACAAGGCAGTTCAAGTTTTCAAGGAGATGCAACTTAAGGGATTCAAACCCAACACTATAACCTATAGTACCCTGATAGATGGATTTTGCAAGAGTGGAGAAGTTTCGGTTGCAAAAGAGCTTCTGAAAGACATGATAGCTTGTGGGGAAAAACCAGACCAGTTCACATATGGTTCATTAATAGATGGCCTCTTAAAAAATGGTTGCTCTGCTGAAGCAATGGAACTGTTCCGTGTGATGGAACATAATGGAACGAAAGCTAATGTACCGATTTACAACATCATCATTGATGGCATGTGCAAAGAAGGAAAATTAGTTGAGGCAAAGGAAATCTTTTATAGTCTCTCAACTAGGGAGTTGCAGCCTGACACTAGGACACACAACATAATGATTGATGGATATTTTAAAGAAGGGAAATTGAAAGAAGCCGAGGATTTGTATTATGAGATGCAAGAGAAGGGTATTGCTGTAGATGATTTAACATTCAATATCCTGGTCCAAGGATTCCTAGACCAGAAAAATGATACACACAAGGCAATGCAACTTCTCAATACCATGATTGACAAGGGTTTCTCACCTAATGCAAAAACTACTTCTCTTCTAGCGGACTGGTTTGTGGAAGGTGGATCAAATTGTAAAGAAATGGAGATGCTTCTCAAGCACCTGCCAAAAGGCTATTCCGAAGGTAGTGTGTTCAGTTTTGACTTTATGGTTAACTAGTATGTTCTTCATATACTGTCATTACATTAACTAGTATTATCTGTTTTTTACTGTCACTTTTCTTCCTATCATCTCTTCTTTACCGTTAAACTTTATGAGTTGCTTGTTTCCTGTTTCTGTTTGACTACCTTTCTAAAATGAGTACATTCTTCTTGTATCTCCTGGTTGGATTTGTTTGACTTTAGAAATTATTTTACAGATCACTTATTTCATACCGTGCATTGGTTGGAACAGGTTGAATGTGATGTTTTGTTATACTGGCGGGTCTTGTTTATGATATTATGATAATTATACTAAAGTAATAATTTACTGAGATGTTCCTTTTCCCTATTGCAGTTCTTCTTAACACAGTGAGGTGTCACCATGTCTAAGTATTTTTGTTCAGTGCGAAATCACGTAAGTTCTCATTTCAACTGTTCTTCCCTATTGGCATGTGACTGTGAGCTTAGATACTTATACCAGATGTCTATGTTCAATTTCAGGTTCACAAGAGGAAGTTGTTGAATCTCGTGAAGTTTAGTGCAGCTAAGTTTCATGATCAAAAGTCTTCAGCAACTTTAACATAAGAGGATGTGATAAGCAACCATTTTTTGGATCAGTTTTTCTGTTGCTTCATCTATGTCCAAAAGGATGGATGCTGCTGGTATTCAACCTGATATTGTTACACTTTCTGTACTAATTAATTGTTACTCCAATATGGGTCGGGTTGATTTCGGTTTTGCTGTTTTCGGGAGTATTTTGAAACACGGATTTGAACCTACTTAAGGGGTTTTGTATGGAGCATAAAGTAGCCGATGCTATGGATCTTTTTATGTGAATGCTGGAAAATGGATATCCATGCAATGAAGTTAGTTATGGGACAGTAATGAATGGGATTTGCAAGTCTGTGAATTCTACTGCTGCTCTTCAATTCATGAGGGCAATGGAAAAGAAACAGTTTCCTCCTACTGTTCATATATAACTACGCTTATCGACACTCTTTGTAAGGAGAATTTGGTGAATGACTCCTGGGATCTTTTTCTGGAAATGACCTCCACAAACCTTACACCTGATGTTATCACCTACAAGGCTACAACTCCTTGATTTGCGGGCTATGCAGATATGGCTGTCCAAAGATTCTGGCTATTAGTCATTGATCATCCAAATTCTAACATCGATGCTTTTTCCGGATAGTTTGGCTACGGATGGATTCTGTGAGAACTCTACAGTTATGTGTGCTTCAGCAGGAGTAATCCAAGGATGGGTGAAATCCTGGGAAGCAGCTGTGTGGAGTTAAAACCCAATATAGCCGAATATCTGCAGTGACTAAGTGGGGAAAGTATCGACGTACATTCTATTTTTTTTCTGTTATTCAGTATTTATTCTGAGGGTTTACAGGAAAAAGGGTTAAACTTCTTTGCTTCTGTTACATTTTTCTTTTTGGGTTCAAGTTACAATGCATCTGGGGATTAATACTACTGAAAACTACCAGTGATCGATTTTAGAGATTCTATACTGGACATTAGAAATAATGGGTGTACTAGAGAGTCCTGTTTCCATTGGAACACCGGACTAAGAGAGTAAAGTAGACTGTTAATGGTAGTTCTTTAGACAGTATAAAGAGAGAGGATACCATGCGTTGGAACTGATCATTTGTTCTCCTAAATATTTTGCTTTATCTTCTGCCTTTTTACTATATCATGGACCTTTAGTTATTGAGTTTTCCTGTATCAATCCTTTGTTTTGATTGGAAGGCAAACCGGCTTTTACGAAGAAACAAGCAGATCTGTTATTCCCACCATATTTTACTGATGACTTCCCAGTGGCAATACAGGTAACTTTTCTAGTGGTAATTCTTGTACACAGTTTCGGTAATATATCAATATTAAATCATGATTGTTTTGCTTTGACAGATATCCCACAAGTACGGTTTGATATATGTGATCACGAGACTTGGACTTCTATGTCTATGTGATTTGGAGACAGCTACCACAGTTTATAGAAATCGAAATAGTCCAGATCCTATAATCTTGACTTCGGAGGCGTCATCAGTTGGAGGATTCTACGCTGTTAATCGGCGAGGGCAGGTGTTACTTGCCACTGTTAATGAAGCAACAATTGTGCCTTTTGTCATTGGTCAAGTATGTCATATAAGTTTACCCGTTGTACTAATATAGCGATCGGAATTGAAGTATCGGATAATTGTTTTGACGAATTTTATTTGTTGACTTTTGCAGCTTAACAATCTGGAGCTTGCTATTAATCTTGCTAAAAGAGGAAATCTTGCAGGGGCTGAAAACATTGTAAATATCTTAGTTTTAATTTGTGTCAACTGCATGTTGTTCAATTAGTTGGAATGGCCAATAATTTTGAAACGGGACTTCTCAAATTTTATGGCATATTTGAAGCAGTAACCTGGGTTCTGAAATTTGAAGGTACTTTGACTTCACTGTCATACTGGTGCTTTCACAATTCAGGAACTTTAAATAGTATTGCCTTCCCAGGAAAAGAGTTCCCTCATATAATACAGAAGAGGGTAGAGACGTTTCTTGTTGAATTTAGGCTGCTATTTCTTACTCTAAAACCCATCCGTGCTTCTTTTACTATTGAAAAACAATGAATTTCATAAAAAGCAAGACCTCTGTATCTTATACTAGGCTATGGAGGAACCCAATAGTGATACATAATTATATATATTTTCTATAGACTTTTTGTTTGTTTTATATTTGTTTCACGTCTCAAGATTCCTTAACAGGTACGTATGTTTGAGTAGCCTTTGTGTATGCTTTCTTTAATATCCAAGATACTGGGGTTATCATACGCGCCTATAGTGTCTTAAGTACAGCATTCTTTCTTTCAGCTTCGGCTAAGAAGGAGAACATGCCATTGGGATCATTTCTGAGAAGGGTGTGTGCTTCATCACAATAAGCGTTAGTGGTATAGGTAATAGATAATACTAAGAAGTTAACATATGCTCAGTTGAAACTCCAGTTAAGTGGCGGGGTGCGCTCTTGGTATGTTCAATTAGGCATTTGACCTATCAGTATAGAAACCTGGGATTTTAACTCCTTGTTGATAGAGTGATGTCAGTGACCATACTCAGGAATGTCATCAGTTATGCTAAAGATTTCTATTGGACATTGAACTTTACTTGTCAAAAACCTGGGATTTTAACTCTCCTTGTTGATAGAGTGATGTCAGTGACCATACTCAGGAATGTCATCAGTTATGCTAAAGATTTCTATTGGACATTGAACTTTACTTGTCATACATTTTTTAATACTTCAGTTTGTTGAACGGTTCCAAGAACTGCTCTCAGACGAAATACAAGGAAGCTGTCGAGCTTGCTGCAGAATCTCCACAGGGAATCCTTCGAACTCCTGACACGGTTGCAAAGTTTCAGGTAAAGGTGTTCTGGTGTCAATATGTTTTACCATTATGTAATCATTATCCCGGCCATATTCCATATTTACTGAGTTGCATCGCATGGTCACAATTTGTTAAAATCTTACTTTCTCACGCTTTTGTACAGTACCCATTTCTTTCAGCATAACTTTTTTTCCAACAATTTAATTGGATACATTTGCTATTAAAATGTGGAAACCCTCAGTTACTTAATCTTTCCTACTTGAAATTAGACCGACTTGTAAGGCTTAAGACTTACATTCATAACAACTCATTTAAAATAAATGAGTTATTGAGGTGAAATGCAAAATTCTAATAAATGATGCATATTTGTAAGACCTTATTAAGCCAAGTAAAATTTATCAAACTTGCTACTTCACATAGAAGACCCGGGCTGACCCGACCATTAAGATATATAGGGTTTATCGGCAATGCATTTCCAACCCCTGTAACCACACAAACCAAGTATATAATGCACTCGCTCAAGATATAGAAAGAACAACGAATATGTCCCCAATAACTCAGGCCGAAACTCTAAAATAAAGTGAATTGAGCACAGAATCTACAATGGAGGAGCCACTACTTTCATTCCAGCTGCCTTTCCAGCCATAACTCCAATCGTGGTTCAAATAAGGTAGATACATAAGAGTTTATGGCACTAAGCTTTGATCATGGGCTTCATGGTGTAAATGGATTCTCTCAGCTCATGGGAAAATGTCGTGTATGTTCTACTATTTTTCCCCAAATCCCATATATATTAGTGGCCAGGTCACATATGATAGGAAAAATAATTATGCAATAAACTGTGTGTTAATTTGATATATGGTTGGATGTGTATTTCTGATTAACTTAGCATCTCTTTAGTGGAGAATAATTTGATTGCAGAAAATACTATGCGGGCCACATGCGGAGAAAAAACAGTAAAAAGTTTCCGCAATATAGGCAAGCAAAAGGATGGATTTTAGTTTATTAGTTGCAACCGCGTAACTGTACATGACCTGCAACACATAAAATGGTTGGATTAGAATGTGAACGCATTTTCTTGAGAACTCGATTTCATACAAACAATAACACCTAAACATGATCGCACTATATCAAATAAGTCTTGCCCCTAAAAAAACACAGGACACACTGTAAGTCATGCGAGATAGTGATGGATTACTACACTAAAACAATTCTTGAACTAAAACCCATTCAACAGGTTATATACTTGCACAATTGCTTAATGGTCTATGAAGAACAACTCCTCAGCATGCTTATATGGAATATCAAGCTTTTCTAAAAAAAAAAAAAAAAAACTAATTTCGTTAGCAATTGTATATGGAATCCATCAATCAGATGCCATTGAGACAACTTTTGATTGTTGTGCCTATAAGTAAATTACAATCACATATACAAAAGCCATAACGTCTTAAGTGGCTTAAGCTAATACCTGAAATGGACGAAATTCATGAATAGTTACCCATTTTATTTTGGGTAGTCATATCAATCTAATATAACTTCAAAGCTCACATTCAATCCTAATTATCTTTCTGCTATACATTAGTTTTGTGATGATGTCCGATAAAAGGAGTGCCACCATGAAGAACAAATTACACTTCGTGTAGATGGAATCTGCAACAGGCTACATTACCCTCAATCTTAAATAACGTAAGAGTCTATTCAATATAATGTGTTTCTAGTTCTGTCTCATATAAGTTCAAGAGGTTATAGTAATAAAAAGGTTGATGACACAGAGTATACTTACCTGATACCGATAATTTAACTTGAAGTGTTGAATTGCGATGCTCCACGTCTAAGTCCCTCTGTATAAGTGCATGAGCCTATATACTATTAAATTGTCCATCAGAAATTCAATCACATGGCTCATATCTAAGTTTTGTATTTCAACATACACCACTTTTGGTACTTCACTCCAACCCAACAACAAACCGATCCCAATTAACATCCCCATTGTAATTCCAGAAATTAAACAAAAAAAACCTCTAATTGTATTAAGTTTGAAATTGGAAATTGCATACCCAATCAATCATCAAATTGTGGAACTTTAATTCGTTTTGGCAGTGGTGCCAGTTCATCCTTGCATGATAAATTTTAGGTTTATTTACTAACTGCAAGGATGAAAGATTAAAAAACATCAGTTATAGAAACATTGATTGTCAAACAAATTAAGGAATACCTGTTTGGATGGAAAATCGATTCGCTACATCTAGTTCAGAAACCTTCTTTCTTCGTGGAGAATGGATTTTTGTCTGGAATAAGGGTTTTTTTTATATTAAGGAGTCCAAGGTTTTTAAGGTATTAAGAAACCTTCCTTCTTCTTTCTCGAGATGCACATTCCAAGTAGGTCATTCCGAGTAGGGACTAATTTGCAATAAATTGAAATAGGTATGAGCATGGTGGAGAAACTTCAACACTTCTTTTGATGATAAATTCAAGCATGCATTTTGCGCTCTATCAATTATATTTGAAGTCTAATGATCTGGTTTTCTCACCTCCAAGGGCAACAAAGCTTGTGGTGTTGTTTTTGAGGTGTAGATTCATTCCTTTTAATAGGTGAAGATGCTCCATCCAAATCTTAAATCTTTTGTTAGTCACTTGGATTTATGCCACAACAACAAAACTGAAATAAATAGGAAGACATTCAATAGTATTAAAAGCTTGGTATCTTACCAGAGGAAAACTTTTAGAAATTTCCGGAGACGTAGAATGCAACTGCTAATGAAATTTATGTAGTTTGAATGTTAAGTTGGGTCCTGAGGCGTCCTTCCAACTCTTAGATATGGCAGGATGACCTCCATAGGCCCTGCAACATTCAAAAATTCCTTAAGACTATCCCGTTTCTTATCCCATAACAATGAATCAAACATATACGCTACAAGTTAGCTAAATACATATATAAACACGTGCAAAAATGAAATTATGATGTTAATGCTTCTAATCAATTGATCTTAATCCACGCCATGGCAAAGAACCCCAGATATATATTCCAAAAAACAAAACAAAACCCTACAACAAACAGGGAAAAAAGGATGCAGAAAAAAGGTAATAGGTGTGATAGCAAACACCATTATCTTAGCTATAACAATTATTCAAAAATATATGAAATTCGATTTTCTAAGAAACACATTTAAACCTTGATGTAATGTTGAACTTGCTAGATATGGTCACAAACTTCAGTAGAACATACTTACATTAGTATTTATATTATGGCTTTTTGATCTGCATTGTTAGTGAAAGGATGCAGATAACAATTTAGATCTTGGTTGTTTCACGCTTTGTATTTGCATTTGTAGAATGAATGATCACATCGATAAAGAAAACCGATTGATCGTTCCAAGAGAGGGGGAGATAAACTTTAACGGGATAAAAATCAGATATAAATGTTCCATTTTCCATTCATTTCTAAAACCCCAAATAAATCCTAAAAGTTCAATTCCATAAAAGTCCAATCAATTCCAATGCTAAAAAGACACGCTAATGAAGCTGGAGAATGTGTATACCCTGATTAAACATGTTGGTTTAATTACAAAATATAAGAAGACACATACTTGATTTAGAACGGCAGTGAGAAATGCTCCAAATGGATACACATCATTATGTGTACTTGTTTTTCCAGTTCTAGCAAGCTATTATGTAATATAACTGAGAGTACCTGCCATGGCAAGAAGTTTGAGAATCACCTCCATGATCACATAATTTAGCAAGGCCGAAGTCCCCTAACTTCGCATTGATTTCAAAGTGTGACATATAACAAATATTTTCAGTTCACAAAATTAAATAAGCATTGAGTGAAACTATAGTTGATCCATCGACTCTACAGTAAAAGCTTAGATATTAGGAAGTTATATAATTATAATCCTCATTTTTGTTGTAGATTAATAAAGTTTAGCTCTTCCAGTTTCTTTCATGAAAAAACAGAAAATGTCTATGTTGCTTACGTGTATCAAAAGTCTAAACTACTAAAAATGATTGCTACCATATATATAATCATGTTCTCTAGATGTTGCTTGCACGGGAAATATTTGCATATAAGTCGATTTTCCGAACAAAAATATATGCATATGCTTGAATTTAATAGCAACCCATACACAATTACACCAATGCTTAATAAAATTAAGGATTTTGTATTGAGTTAAGGGTTTTAGGCGAAAACTAAAAAACAATGACATACCTTAGTTTCATTTTTGATTTCTTTGATTTTTTGCATATCAGTCGGCATATTTGAAGCTTAGAAGAACGTTAAATGGATTTTTGATACTGTGAGAGTTCGCGGAGATATTAAGTTTTTGATTTTATGGTTCGAGGGGAGTGATCTAAGAATTGCAGAGAGATCTCAGACCAATGAAACAGAATCGATTTTGGTGTTTCGGAGATGACTAACGTAGAGAGGAGATGAGTAAACCCAAAAGATAGCTTTGGTAAATCTTGTGAATCTTTTCAACTCTAACAGTCTAACTAATATTCCCGTCCTCTTCATCGGTATATCGAGAAGTAAGTTCTCTGGGCCAACTTTTAATTTTCTCCTAATTTTTCGTGAGTAAAATTTGATACGTACACCTTGAGCTAATAGAGCTCAAAAGGGAAGCTAGGTGAGGTGCTTCCAACTTATGACCACTAGGAATCCAACTCACGCCCACAAAGAGTCTAGAACATAAGATAAACAATACAATACTATATGTAGCAGTTCAAAGTTTGAAAATTGTTAATTATAAAGAAAAAGTGATACCTGATTCTAGTGTTGCTCCTCCTTCTCAGATATATATATAATACGGTGACAACTAAAAGTGCGTATCAATGTCCAAGATCCCTGATTAGTTCACATTGCAGATTAATTATAATCATCAGCCTAATGAAAACAAATTGTAGAAAATTGTACATGCGTGTCCATGCATTTACACAATAATCAATCAGGTTGTGAAAATTGGTAATGACAGTAAGTGCTAGAAAGTTTTGAGCCCTATTAATGTTGGTGTTATTCAATTGGTCCAAGCACAACTTCAACTGGTCAACATATTTAGAGGAGAATCTTCCGTAGATTTTATCTTTCCTTGATAGTAATAGTAATAATAATAAGGTATAGAAGAAGAAAGGATTAGAGTATGAGTTATTGGAGTTATTTCTTTTGAAAACAATGGAGTGATTCACATGCATGTCAATAAGGATTGTAATCTAAAATGGGAACAGGAGAAACGTTTGTGACCTATTCAGAGACTAACATAGGTTGGAGACAAATCGTCCCACAAATAAAAAAAAAAGAATAATAGCTTCCCGAATCTACAACATGTTAGGCTTAAACTAAATTAAATAAGGATTAGTATAATTCTGAATCAATACCGACACATATCTGATAAAGTTTGGTTATCAAAATGGATATCTAATCAGAACTTCAATATAAGTATAATAATATTATCCTAATCCAAGTTCATGTCTATGTTTTTTATTGTCATTATCTTTGAAAAACTCAAAGACATTACATGTATGGTTTTCAAAATTTTCCTATACATTATGTAACTTATTAAAGGCCTTTTATTCCATTGTATACAATGGTGAGAGAGGGAGTAGTCATCCATGGATAGATTTGATTTTCCAAAAGGAAGCATCGAAATTAGATACAATATCTGTTCAGAAGAAAAATGAATGCATAAATTAATAATATAGAGAAATTGAAAACAATAATAATAAGAAAAATGAAAAGGAAAAACCATACCTAATTTATTGTAAACGAAGCGGCAGAACTGGCATGGCGAGAGACCAAAAAGTAGAAGAGAAAATTGCAAAAGTGTAGAAAGCAGAGTTTGATATGGTTTAATAAAAATCCCAAAGTTTCCAATAAAAAAACCTTAGACCTCGTAAGCAAATGTAAATGAATCCTTTGCTTTTTAATAGATTACCTGATAAATTGATTATCGGAGAGTGAGAGCGATTAAGGTTTTAAGGGAGACAATAGAGGGTTTACTCTTTAGTCTTCTGTGAACAATTCAAAGAAAAGTTTTAGATTTAGATAGTTGTCTTCAAGCAAGAGGCTGAAACATAGCTAACACAATTTGTTGTTGGGTTTAAAGACTATCGAGCTTATCTCTAATTTGCCAAGCCATTATGTTGAGTGGAACCTAAACTTTGATAGAAAACCATATTCATTAGAGAAGCATATATCACAAAGGTAAGAACCCAAGAACCTATATAGCCCTATCAATGTATACTTATCCGGTTATGCTCTAAAGAAGAAAATTTGAACAACTCAAACTATTAGGGCATGAGGCAACCTTGCTTAGTCTAAAGTGACTTGAAGAACAACACATACGTCTAGATGAGATAAGACACGCAGAGTATTAAAGAGTCATTATTAACAGAGATTGAAAATTAATGATTCCATTTCCTCCAACTTTGACTGTAGGAATCTAAACTTTCACAATAGCCTCTAGACATCTTTCATATGCTATTTCCAGGCTCGTATCGAGCATTCTTCGTGTAATCAAACCATGAGGATTTTACAATCCTTTTAAATTAAAAGCTCTGGTCTCAACCCGTTTCATCGCATTCATGTCGGTTTCTGTAAAACCAATGAAATAAACTAATCAAATGAACTTATATATATCAATTAACTAGACAACTTAATGTAAATATGGGCATAAATGTGTAGTATTTACGTGCTTATCTCATCTCCCAAGATAGAACGGATTTCAATCCTATGACTATGGCACTCCAATTCGATCAAAGGACTCAGCGAACGCAACATTGTGTTTGTACTCGAACAATGAAAAATTTGTAGAGAGAGAGAGAGAGAGAATACATGAAAAATTAATGCAAATGCAAAAGACTTTTTCCTTCGACCCTTTTAAGCAAAACATGCGATCGAGTTTTATAGAAGAGAATGTACCTACCTTTCAAAGAGGTACACCTTTTCGAAAAGACACAGTTTGAAAAGACACGACCGTTCAAGCAAAAAGCCAAATTCGGTTACGGTAGTTACATAAATTACCTTGTAGATGAAATATTACTTATACACCATAAACCTAAGCCTAAAGTATAAGTCACATTATTTCTACTCAAGTGAGTACACTAGAGACAATTTTTCATTTATTATTAAATGGTTTTTTTAGACTGCTCAAATGTCTAAGAATTCTTAACACAAGGAACTTCATTTCTAAACCATTTTTCCAACAAACTATTTTTTTTTACTAAAAATTGTGAGAGTTTAAAAATACAAATTTTCTTACAAAATGTATAAATCAAAGTTGATTGACCTTGAATACCCTCGAGGAAAATCCTGGGTCCGTCCCTGGATGAAATTGTAGGGTATGTAGGTAAATATAACAAACAAATTGGTAGATTAGAAGGCATTCAAAACACCAACCTAGTCTATAACCATAAACCGTACCCCTCCAAGATATCCATTTCAAAGTTTGGTTGAAACGTAACACTAGCTGGTTTGTCTAATCCATGCCAGCACTGATAGTAAAAGGAAACCATCTATTCCTAATTAGAGTCATTTAGCTTATGCTAGTGTGTAAGCAAAGTTAATCAAACAATAAGGAGTGCATAATGTGGACAATTAAGCAAGCACATTCTACCTTGGACATTCAAACCCAAGTGATTCCTTCTTTTCTAGGGTTGCTTCCATGTGGGGAAGATTTCACAACATCCACAAAAGTTCAAGTTTTTTTTTTAAAAATTTTGAGTGACATAAACCATTGTACACGAAACTCACTCCATTTTCAAACACTTCCTATATTTTTGTGTTCTTGAGGAAATTGAGATATGGTTCCCTGACTTCAGTTAAAGTTTTAACTTTAATTACCAAAAAGAATTACATTCGAGTTTAAGGAAAAGACTTGGATAGTTTTAGTTTTGTTAATTAAATCTCGGATGCAGTCGGAGTTATCTATTAACATTGGTTGGACACCACCTCCTGGTTGGATCAAGCTAAACACTGATGGATCCGTGCTGAATAATGGAGCTGCAGGTGTTGGTTATGTCATTAGAGATGATGCTGGTAAGTTCATGATGGGTGTTGCTCTGCCAATACCATATGCCACAGCTATGTGTGCTGAATTCTTGGCACTAAAAATTAGACTACAAGTTATTATCGCGAAGAATTTAGATATGGTGATCATAGAAACTAATTGTTTTTTACTTAAGAACCTTGTTTGCCATGATGATCACTAGATTCCTATCGCGGTGAGCACCATTCTTGTAGATATTAGAGTATCTTCAATGCTACTCTATAGTCCTACATGTTCGAGTGGCAGCTCAAATTTTCCACACCAACCCATGCTCTATATCAAGTGGACAACTCACCACACTCCATTTTGGGGGTCAAATATAAATTTTGATTTGCTTTATTAAGTGACACTCCATACTAGCCTGCCCAGCCTAACTTGTCACATGTGCAAACAACCAATTTTATTACTTTTGTATCATTACACTCCATTTTAGGGGTCAAATATAGAAGAAAGATGTGGGGTGTTGGCAAGTTGAGAGTGGTCAAAATATTTTAGCATAAGTGTCCAATGGGTCTATAAGATAAGTTTCATTATAAAAACAATAATATAGAGTGTGTGGGTTAAGTTGGTGTGGATAATTTTCAAGACTTCAATTAACATCATCTTTTAACTTGATGACATCACTTTGGACTTTAATGAAGTGTATGCATTGAAGATGCTCTTAGAGATCTATTAAAAGAAGTTCAACATAGAGTTGTATGGAGCTACAGGGAAGCAAACTTTGTTGCCGATAAGTTAGTGACTTTTCTGCCAAACAAAGCAAATGAATGTGATTGGACAACCATTCTTTGAAGAATCAAATAAGAAACTTTTGTATTGAGCGTGTTATCAGGGTGTAAGTTGGTATTTATGGAATGGCAGGCTACCTTGACATCCATAACTTACACAATGAACTAAGTGCTAATTTTCTGGGAATATGTTCTCCATACAATAGAGAGATCTCTACAAAATATCAAGATATTTGAACATGTCTAATCTTGTCAAGAGTTGTGTTTAAGTTTGATATTTATCTAACGGTCCACAATTTTAGCACTATTTTTAATAAAACTAAACATATCCAATTGAGATGAGTTTTGGTGGAGATTCTATCCAGGAAGATCTTCTCTACCAAAAATCAGCCCTTAGTTTAATGTGCAAGTTCACTTTTAGATTTTGGACTAGATTTTGGACCCGGACATACGCCCGGGATCTATTAAATATTTTGTGGGCTGTAAATGTTTTACAAAATGTCTCACACACATTTTCGAATCAGAATATATTTTTATTGAAAATAAACCAAAATACATTAATGACCAACGATTATGGTGCATAAGTACTTGGAAACTAATTAAGAGATCAAATTGAGATAGCCTCATCACTTTGTGGTTTAGGATATTAATCCGTAATTTTCAAATAGAATTATCTTAAACTCGATCTATTTTGTATAATAGTTTTATTATATTTATGGTGATTTCGCGGCAAATTTTCGAATCAGAATATATTTTTATTAAAAATAAACCGAAATACGTTAATGAGCAGCGATTATGATGCATAAGTACTTGGAAACTAAGATCAAATTGAGATAGCCTATTCACTTTGTGGTTTAGGATATTAATCTATAATTTTCAAATAGAATTATATTAAACTCGATCTAGCTTGTCTAATAGTTTTCTTAGATTTATGGTGATTTAGCGGCAAATTTTTGAATCGAATAATATATTTTATTGAAAATAAACCAAAATACGTTAATGAACAGCGATTATGGTGCATAAGTACTTGGAAACTAAGGGATCAAATTGAGATAGTCTATTCACTTTGTGGTTTAGAATATTAATCTGTAATTTTCAAATAAAATTATTTTAAACTCGATCTAGCTTGTATAATAGTTTTATTAGATTTATGGTGATTTAGCGGTAAATCATCACAGTTCGGCTTACGTACTAATGTGTATAAATCACTAAAACATATTGATTGTTTCCATATCCTCAAATAATACACTACTCCCACTTGAAAAGATTTATCATATGAACGTGTCCTACGAACGGGTGCCGTTATATTAAATTATTCTAAAAAATATTAGCAACTATGCATAGTTATGAGATATGAAAATTATATTAATTACTCATTTAAATTTCTTGCACCACTCTCTATAAAAAGGAAGCACCAAATCTTGATAAAACTAATCGACTTTTTTTTTTTATTGTTAGGTTTAATAATTGAAGTTTTGTGAGAATGCCCAATGCGGCGAAGATAATATTGAAGATACTTGAATAGCAAGGTATTCCCAATCACAATAAAAAGAATTATAATAAACACTACTTAAAATGCAAAACTATATTTGTCGAGACATTTATTCCCCCTACATAAAATACAAATATGTTTTAGGGTTATTAGTTCAATGCATTTGCACCAAGTTTATGATTTTCCATTAATTATTCTTTGAGGTTGGTTTAATATAGTATGTTGCATCCCGTTTCTAATTTCTCATTAATTATTCTTTGAAGTTAGTACAATGCAGTTGCATCAAGTTTTCGATTTCCCGTTAATTATTATTTGAGGTTAGTACAGTGCAATTACATCCACTTTATGATTTCTCGTTAGTTATTCATTAAAGTTAATTCAGTACGTACAGTTGCATCCAGTTTTTTATGATTTGTTAATTAGTCTTTGAGATTAGTTCATTGCATTTGCATCCATGTTCCAATCTCCCGTTAATTACTCTTTGAGGTTAGTTCAATATATTTGCATCCAGTTTCTGATTTCCCGTTAATTGTTTTTCTAAGTTAGTTCGATAGTTTACAATTTCTATACAGTTTGCATACATGTAAGAGTCTGTTTTTATAAACTCACTTTCGTTTTGGGTTCATAATTACTTGTAATTATTCATATGAGAAGGCTAAAAAAGTGGATATTTATGCCTTGAGGTCAGTGCGATGCAGTTACATCCGACTTCCGATTTCTAGTTAACCATTTTTTATGTTATTTCAATGCATTTGCATCCAATTTTTGATTTCCCGTTAGTTAATCTCTGATTTTAGTTTAATGCAGTTGCATCCAGTTTTTAGTTTTCCGTTAATTATTCTTTGAGGTTAGTTCAATGCAGTTGCATATAATTTTAGATTTTATGTTAATTGTTCTTTGAGGTTAGTTCAATGCATTTGCATCAAGTTTCTGATTTCCGGTTAATTATTTTTTGAGGTTAGTTCAATGCAGTTACATCAAATTTATAATTTTCCGTTAATTATTCATTTAGGTTAGTTCAGTGCAGTTTCATCCATTTTTTAATATTTCATTAATTAGTCTTTGAGATTAGTTCATTGCATTTGGATTTAGTTTCCGATTTTCTGTTAATAACTCTTTAAGGTTAGTTCAATACATCTGCATCTAGTTTCTGATTATTTATGCTTTGAGGTTAGTTCGATATAATTATATCCAGTTTTTTATTTTCCGTTAACTATTCTTTGAGGTTATTTCAATGCATTTGCATTTAGTTTTCGATTTTCCACCAATTATTTTATGAGATTAGTTCAATGCAGTTGCATTCGGTTTTTGATTTTATGTTAATTATTTTTTGAGTTAAGTTCAATGCATTCGCATTCAGTTTCCAATTTCCCATTAATTATTATTTGAGGTTTGTTTGATGTATTTGCATACCGTTTCCGATTTTCCGATAAATATTTTTCAAGGATTTGCATTCAATTTCTAATTATCCGTTAGTTACTCTCTGTCATTAGTTTAATGCAATTTGCATAAAGTTTATGATTTCCCATTAATTACTCCTTGAGCTCAGTTATGTATTTGAATCTCATTTCCAATTTCCTTATAATTATCTAATGTGGTGTGTAATACCAACTTCTACTGATCCATCTGTAGTGTCCTTGAAAACATGACATAAAAAGTAAATTATGTTTAATTTACTATGTGGGATCATCGAAGATTATCCAGTTTCCGATTTCTAGTTAATTATTCTTTAAATTATGCATGACTCACTATGTGGAATCTTCAAAGATTATCTACGAACGGGTGTTGTTATATTAATTATTCTAAAAAATATTTGCAAATATGCATAACTATTATATATTAATATTATATTAATCACTCAACCAAATTTCTTATAACGTGAAAACCTCACTCTCCATTAAAAAAAAAAAAAAACTCACCTTTGATAGAATTCTTCAACTTCATTTTTTTGTTTAATAATAGAAGTTTGATTGAATTTTTGTGAGATTGCCTAATAAGGCTTAAGTTCATATATATTGAAGCTACTTGAATAGCAAGGAGTTCCCAATCATCTGGAAAGAGATAAGATAAACATCATTTTAAATGCAAAACTATACTTATCGAGACATTCCCACAACATATAACCCAACTATGTTTTGAGGTTAGTTTAATGCATTTGCATCTAGTTTCTAATTTTTAGTTATTTATATTTTGAGGTTAGTTCAATGCGGTTGCATCCAATTTCAATTCCCATTATTTATTTTTGAGATCGGTTCAATGCAGCGGTTGCATCCGGTTTCTGATTGATCGTTAATTATTCTTTTCGGTTAGTTCAATACATTTACATCAAATTCCCAATTTTCTATTAATTGTTCTTTGAGGTGGAGTTCAATGCATTTGCATCAAGTTTCTGATTTTCCGTTAATTATTCGTGAGATTAGTTTAATGTATTTGCATCAAGTTTTCGATTTTCGTGTTTATTATTTGATAAAATTGCATTTTGCATCTAGTTTTCGATTTCCGTTAATTATTGTTTGAGGTTAGTTCAATGAGTTTGCATCCGGTTTCGATTTCCGTTAATTATTTCTTGAGGTTTTGCATCCGGTATATTTTTGAGATTAGTTCAATGCAGTTGCATCCGGTTTTCGATTTTCCGTTAATTATTTTTTAAAATTAGCTCCACGCATTTGCATTATGTTCCCAATTTATAATTAATTTTTCTTTGAGGTTAGTTCAATATAGTTGCATCCAGTTTTCGATTTTCCGTTAATTTAATCTTTGAGGGTTAGCTCAATGCATTTGCATCCAGTTTCTGATTTTCCGACAATTATTTTTTTATGTTAGTTTGATGTATTTGTATCCAAGTTTTGATTTTCTGTTAATTATTCTTTGAGATTAGTTTAATGCAATTGTATCCATATTCTGATTTTCTATTAATTACTTTTTAAGATTAGTTTAATGCTTGCATTTGCATCCAGTTTCCGATTTCCCGTTAAATATTATTTAAGGTTAGTTCCATACATTTGCATCCAGTTTTCCGTTCCCCATTAATTGTTTTTTGTCGTTAGTTTCATTCAATATTATATATATTTTAAAATATTTATCATTATTGCTTTGCCGTTATTTTTTTTTATTTTCTATTATATATTTTGTATAATTGTTTTTAACTATGTTTTGAAGTCATGTTAAGGATATATTCGAAATAAGTCGGTGTTTTATCATAGATACTAAAATTGTATGATTTGTAATAGGAAATTAGTTTATACAAATCACCTATTTTTTAGCAATTTTTTTTTATTTGATCAAATATATAAGAATTGGAACACTAAAAGTGTTTGATTCGTATTTCTACAAATCACCTATTTTTTTTAGTAATTTTTTTTTATTTGATCAAATATATAAGAATTGGAAATACACTCAAACTCTCCAAATATAAGAATTAGAAATACACTCAAACTCTCCGAAGAGGTTCCATGTACGTGGGAGACTATTAGAAAATATTATCTTTCATATTAGAGTGCCACATAAGATAGAAAAAAAAAACTAACTCTCATATTAGAGTGCCACATAGGAGAGAGAAAATCCTTTTTTAAAGATCTCTACTTTAGTATATAGACTAGATTTTGGACCCGGGCATACGCTCGGGATCTATTAAATATTTTGTGTGCTGAAAAGGCTTTACAAAATGTCTCACACAAATTTTCGAATCAGAATATATTTTTATTAAAAATAAATAGAAATATGTTAATGACCAGCGATTATGGTGCATAAGTACTTCGAAACTAAAGGATCAAATTGAGATAGTCTCTTCACTTTGTGGTTTAGGATATTAATCCATAATTTTCAAATATAATTATCTTAAACTCTATCTAGCTTGTATAATAATTTTCTTAGATTTATGGTGATTTAGCGGCACATTTTCGAATAAGAATATATTTTTATTGAAAATAAACCGAAATACGTTAGTGAGCAACGATTATAGTGCCATAAGTACTTGGAAACTAAGGGATTAAATTGAGATAGCCTCTTCACATTGTGGTTTAGAATATTAATCCGTAATTTTTAAATAAAATTATTTTAAACTCGATCTAGCTTGTATAATAGTTTTATTAGATTTATGGTGATTTAGCGGTAAATCATCACCATTAAACTTACGTAATGTGTACAAATCACTAAAACAGATGGATTGTTTCCATATCCTCAAAGAATACACTACTCCCCACTTAAAAGATTTTTCACATGAGCGTGTCTCTAAGCGGGTGTCATTATATTAAATTATTCTAAAAAATATTAGCAACTATGCATAGCTATGAGATATGAAAATTATACTAATTACTCATTTAAATTTCTTGACCACTCTCTATAAAAAGGAAGCACCAAGCCTTGATAAAACTTATCGACTTCTTTTTATTGTTAGGTTTAATAATAGAAATTTGATTGAAGCTTTGTGAGAATGTCCAATATGACGAAGATAATATTGAAGCTACTTGAATAGCAAGACATTCCCAATTACAATAAAAGAATTATAATAAACACTATTTAAAATGCAAAACTATGTTTGTTGAGACATTTATTCTCCCTACATATAATACAAATATGTTTTAGGATTATTAGTTCAATGCATTTGCATCAAGTTTTTTATTTTCCATTAATTATTCTTTGAGGTTAGTTTAATGTAGTACGTTGCATCAGGTTTCAATTTCTCATTAATTATTCTTTGAGGTTAGTTCAATGCAAATTGCATCAAGTTTGCAATTTCCGTTAATTATTATTTGAGGTTAGTTTTTAGTGCAATTGCATCTACTTATTTATGATTTCCGTTAGTTATCTATTAAGGTTAATTGATCTGATTGCATCAAGTTTTCGATGTTTCATTAATTAGTCTTTGAGATTAGTTCATTGCATTTGCATCCGTGTTCCAATCTCCGTTAATTACTCTTTGAGGTTAGTTCAATACATCGCATCCAGGTTTTGATTTCCGTTAATTGCTTTTCTAGGTTAGTTCGATAGTTTATAATTTGTTTGCATACATGTAAAAGTCTGTTTTTATAAACTCACTTTCGTTTTGGGTTCCTAATTACTCGTAATTGCTAATGTGAGAAGGCTAAAAAGTGGACATTTATGCTTTGAAGGTCGGTCGCGATGCGAGTTACATCCGACTTCGATTTCTAGTTAACTATTTTTTAGATTATTTCAATGCATTTGCATCTAATTTCGATTTCCGTTAGTTAATTTCTTATTTTAGTTTAATGCGGTTGCATCCAGGTTTTGGTTTTCTGTTAATTATTTTTTGAGGTTAGTTCAATGCAGTTGCATCCAATTTTCGATTTTATGTTAATTGTTCTTTGAGGTTAGTTCAATGCATTTGTATCAAGTTTTTGATTTCTCGTTAATTATTTTTTGAAGTTAGTTCAATACAGTTACATCAAATTTATAATTTACCGTTAATTATTCATTTAGGTTAGTCCAGTGCAGTTTCATCCATTTTTCAATGTTTCATTAATTAGTCTTTGAGATTAGTTCATTGCATTTAGATCTAATTTCCGATTTCCTGTTAATAACTCTTTAAGGTTAGTCCAATACATCTGCATTTAGTTTCTAATTATTTGAGGTTAGTTCGATACAATTATATTCGGTTTCTGATTTCCCGCAAACTATTCTTTAAAGTTATTTCAATGCATTTGCATTTAGTTTCCGATTTCCCACCAATTATTCTATGAGGTTAGTTCAATGCAGTTGCATTCTGTTTTTGATTTTATGTTAATTATTTTTTGAATTAAGTTCAATGCATTTGCATCCAATTTTCGGTTTCCCATTAATTATTATTTGAGGTTTTTTTGATGTATTTGAATACCGTTTCCGATTTTCCGTTAAATATTTTTCAAAGATTTGCATCCAATTTATAATTTTCCGTTAGTTATTCTCTGTTATTAGTTTAATGCAATTTGCATAAAGTTTCTGATTTCCTATTAATTACTCATTAAGCTCGGTTATGTATTTGAATCCAGTTTTTCGATTTTCTTATAATTATCAATGTGGTGTGTAATACAAACTTCTCCGATCCATCTCAGTAGTGTCCTTGCAAACATGACATAAAAATAAATTATGTTTAATTTACTATGTGGGATCATCGAAGATTATCCAGTTCCGATTCCGTTAATTATTCTTTAAATTATGCATGACTCATAATGTGAAATCTTCAAAGATTATCTGAACGGGTGCTGTTATATTAATTATTCTGAAAAATATTTGCAAATATATAAAATTATTATATATTGATATTATATTGATCACTCAACCAAATTTTTATAACGTGAAAATCTCATTCTCCATTAAAAAAAACATAACTCGCCTTTGATAAAACCCTTCAACTTCATTTTGTTGTTTAATAATAGAAGTTTGATTGAAGTTTTATGAGATTGTCTAATAAGAAAAAGTTAATATATATTGAAGCTACTTTCGAATAGCAAAGGAGTTCTCAATCATACGGGAAAGACATAATATAAATATCATTTTAAATGCAAAACTATACTTATCGAGATATTCCCATAACATATAACCCAACTATATTTTGAGGTTAGTTCAATGCATTTGCATACAGTTTCTGATTTTCCATTATTTATATTTTGAGGTTAGTTCAATGCATTTGCATACGGTTTACGATTTTCCATTATTTATATTTTGAGGTTAGTTCAATGCAGTTGTATCCAATTTTCTATTCCCGTTATTTATTTTTTGAGATCAGTTCAATACAATTGCATCCAGTTTCTGATTTCTCGTTAATTATTCTTTTCGGTTAGTTCAATACATTTGCTTCAATTTCCTATTAATTGTTCTTTGAGGTTAGTTCAATGCATTTTGCATCAGGTTTGATTTTTTTAATTATTACGTGAGATTAGTTTAATGCATTTGCATCCGGTTTCCAATTTTTCATTTATTATTTGATAAAGTTGCATTTGCATATAGTTTCGATTTCTGTTGTTAATTATTGTTTGAGGTTAGTTCAATGAATTTGCAACCAGTTTCCGATTTCCCGTTAATTATTTCTTGAGGTTTTGCATATAGTATATTTTTTGAGATTAGTTCAATGCAATTGCATCCGGTTTTCGATTTCGTTAATTATTTTTAAGATTAGTTCCGCGATTTGCATTATGTTTCCAATTTATAATTAATTTTTCTTTGAGGTTAGTTTAATGCAGTTGCATCTAGTTTCCGATTTCTCGTTAATTTAATCTTTGAGGGTTAGCTCAATGCATTTGCATCCCGTTTTCGATTTTCCGACAATTATTTTTTTATGTTAGTTTGATGTATTTGCATCCAAGTTTTGATTTTCCATTAATTATTATTTGAGGTTAGTTTAATGCAATTGTATCCATATTTAGATTTTCTATTAATTACTTTTTAAGATTTGTTTAATGATTGCATTTACATTCAGTTTCCGATTTTTCGTTAAATATTATTTGAGGTTAGTTCGATATATTTGCATCGGTTTTAGGTTCCCCATTAATTGTTTTTTGGCGTTAGTTTTATTCAATATTATACATATTTTAAAATATTTGTCATTATTGTTTTGCGTTATTATTATTATTATTATTTTCATTTTCTATTATATATTTTGTGATGTTATTTTTTGTATAATTGTTTTTAACTATGTTTTGATGCTGTGTTAAGGATATATTTGAAATAAGTCAGTGCTTTATCATAGACACTAAAATTGTATGATTTATAATAGAGAATTAGTTTTTACTAATCACCTATTTTTTAGCAATTTTTTTTATTTAATCAAATATATAAAAATTGGAAATACACTCAAACTCTCCAAATATAAGAATTAGAAATACACTCAAACTCTCCAAAGAGGTTCCATTATGCATTAAGAATTATAGGCTATTAAAAATACTATCTTTCATATTGCCATATATATGATAGAGAAAAGGCTAACTCTCATATTAGAGTGCCACATAGGAGAGAGAAAATCCTCTTTTAAAGGTTTCTGCTTTGTGATGTTATTTTTTGTATAATTGTTTTTATCTATGTTTTGATCTTTGTGTTAAGGATATATTTGAAAAATAAGTGCTTTTATCATAGACACTAAAATTGTATGATTTATAATAGAGAATTAGTTTTTACAAATCACCTATTTTTTAGAATTTTTTTATTTAATCAAATATATAAAATTGGAAATACACTCAAACTCTCCAAATATAAAATTAAATACACTCAAACTCTCCAAAAGAGGTTCCATGTATGCGTAGAATTATAGCTATTAAAAATACTATCTTTCATATTGCCATATATGATAGAGAAAATGTTAACTCTCATATTAGAGTGCCACATAGGAGAGAGAAAATCCTCTTTTAAAGGTTTCTGCTTTAGTATATAGATAGTAGATAGTAGATATCAAGATAAGGTGTCAAAATAAAATGTCAAGATAGCCTGCCCCACCCGATATATATATATAGAGAGAGAGTCCCGATATTAGAAGTACATACTTAAGTTAGTTAAGTTAGTAATTAACGGACTAAACATTATAGTATTTCACGAGATTTAGTAATCCTAAAAAAAAAAAAAAACCCATTGTACCATAATCTCTCTCTCTTTTATTTCTCTCCTGTTTTTCTCTCTCCCGTAACTATTCTTCTCTTTCACCAAATTAAAGAAACAAATCTCTCTCTCTCTCCTGTTTTTGTTACTAGTTTACATGGAAAGGTTAATCTGTTTTAATATGAGAACAATTCTTTTTTACTTTCATGTTTGAATTTAATTGAAGGCAGTGATGAAAATAGAGGTAAGGGTAAGGTTGACTTCGATTTCATGTTTCTGAAACTCTTTTCTTGTAGAATTTTTTTGTTGTTAGTAATTTTATTTGGAGTTAATATTTTTTGCGGCATACAGCGTCTATGTCGAGATCACCTTCCAATCGCAATTCCATTGATCTGAAACGAGAGAGCGTCAAAATTTATTTGAGAAACACCCAGTTATAGCCAAATGCATCATTGGATAAAAAATGCAGCAAATATTCCTCACCTGAAAGAAGCATGGTTGGTGGTTCCACAAGTACTGAAGGCTATGGAGCACTCCCAAAATTCTCTCCTGCCATTACTGAAGTGTACGTATTACTTGCTATGAGATTTTTTTTTGAAGCGTTGGATATGATGCTCAAGTTGGTTATTGCTCTATTGAGCGTGAACTACCAATGTTTGTGAGAAAAATATTGTTCAATTGTTCTGGTGTATTTTTGTGCCACTTGAGCAAATCATTAACAAACACAAAACTTTAAGTTGCATGAAATGAAGGTTCTCATCACTCAGACGTTCAAAATCATAGTGTAGGATGCTCAAGTTTGTTGTGGCTTAACTGAGCTTGAGGATTAAAATTCGATGAAATAATTCCAAAGTCCGTATGCAATTCCATCTATTTTAGTAACCTAGTTGATGTTCGTAATGCGGCAGTACTATCCCTCAATATTTGACCAATTGATCAGTTTATTCTAACTCATATCCGGTTGTGATTCCATGTAATTGCTCATAGTTTTAGCTCCCGATTCTATTAATTTGGCGTCCTATTTTTTCTGTAATCTTACTACTACAAATTATATATCAAGTCTAACTAATTTTTAATTCTAACAAGGTGGATCTTTAGCTCAAATGGCAGAACACTTTGGAGGTATCCAAAGATGATGGTGGTTCAAACCCACCAAGATCCCTAATATTTTAACTGTTAATATTTTAAAAGGTAGGATCAACATAGTCTATAGGGCATATGCATAACTGTATGCATGGCCTTTGCACAATTAGGAAGCTGAACCTTTCTACAGAGGTCAGGAGGGCACCTAAGATACTGGATGTTACTGATTATTACCTTATACAGGCCAACTGAGACTAAACACGACTGGGCGCAGTGGTGGGGAACCTAACACTAGTCGGTGAACTAGGAGTGGCTACAAGTTATGAAACTGAGCGTACTGTAGTTGTGGGACAAGATCAAGCAAGCTGACATATGGCTTCCTCTCACCTCATGTAGGGAAGTTAACTTTATTGCTCACATCTCTGAAAACAAGGGAGCATCCTTATGTAGGGGCATAAAAGAAGGGTATAATTACCAACCACTTCCCCTACCTAGAATAGAGAACCGAGACACTACCTATTCAAAATTTTAGAGATAGATTGTTATAGGAAGTTGATTCAAAGCCTCCGAAGAAACTCTCAATAACCTTTTCATTTCCTATTTTCTAGAACTCCAGCATTCTTTTTGCTATAATACAAATTACCCTTTAGAAAGTAAACAATGTCATATGTAATAATTTTGTTCAATTAATTGGAATGGCCAATAATTTTGAAACGGGACTTCTCAAACTTTATGGCATATTTGAAGCAGTAACCTGGGTTCTGAAATTTGACGGTACTTGACTTCACTGTCATACTGGTGCTTTCACAATTCAGGAACTTTAAATAGTATTGCCTTCCCAGGAAAAGAGTTCCCTCATATAATACAGAAGAGGGTAGAGACGTTTCTTGTTGAGTTTGGGCTGCTATTTCTTACTCTAAACCATCCGTGCTTCTTTTACTATTGAAAAACAATGAATTTCATAAAAAGCAAGACCTCTGTATCTTATACTAGGCTATGGAGGAACCCAATAGTTTTTCTCATTATCAAAGCATGACAACTATACTTCATTCGTGCTTTCATATGACACCTCGAATAACCAACTGCCCATTTCAGAGGAAATATCATTTGTAGATGTACCATTAGGTATAGTAACACTCTGAAGAAGGAATTTGTCTTTGCAATTCAAATCTGATGGTGCCTCCTTTTGTGCTTACATCGCCACTAAACACAACAACAACTTCTAAACTGCAACTCCAAGCATAAAAACAGATCAACACATCAATGTAAGTCAATTCCCTATTTGGTCATAATTTGACAAAATTGTCCAACCAAAATTAGAGCAACACACTACAAAGTGGCAAATTTTGTATCAATCACAAAAAAAATCCAAAGGATTTTCACCTTCATGTGTATAATGATTTTATTGTAAAATATTGAAATCTACCAACAGAGTCTGTTTTCTCCACTCTCAGCAGTAAAATGGCCATAAAAAGTAGGTAGAAGAAGATCATGAATTTTAAGGGGAAATCAGAAAATGTGTGCAAGTGTATCAAACTAACCTCAAAGAATAATTTACAATAAATCAAAAATTTGAGGAAAATGCATTGAACAAATTTTAAAGAATTATTAATGGGAAATTTGAAATTGAATACAAAGGCATTGAACTAATCTCAAAGAATAATTAACGGGAAATCGAAAACTGGATACAACTACACATAACTAACCTAAAAGAATAATTAACGATAAATTGGAAACTATATGCAACTACACATAACTAACTTCAAGATGCAAATGCATTAACTTAACCTCAAATAATAATTAACGAAAAATAAAAAATTGGATGCAAATGCATTGAACTAACCTCAAAACATAGTTGTATTATATGTAGTGGGAATGTCTTGACAAGTATAGTTTTACATTTAAAATGGTACGCGTTTATCACATCTCTTTTCGTATGAACGGGAATGTCTTGCTATTCAAGTAGTTTCAATATGATTTTCGTCTCATTGGGCATTCTCACAAAACTTCAATCAAACTTCTATTATTAAACAAAAACAAAAAGTCAGAAGGTTTTATCAGGAGTAAGTTCTTTCATTTTATAGAGAGTGGGTTTTCGGCATTGCAAGAATTTTAGATGAGTAATCAACACAACATTTATATCTCCTAGCTATGTATATCTCCAAATATTTTTTAGAATAACTTAATATAAACGAATGTGGGTTTGAAAACTAGTAATATTAATAATAGTTGTCACTCTACACCATAGGTTTTTCATCTCACATTCCCCAATGGTTTAAAACGAATATGGGCCTGTTAAATGGGTAAACAAGATCACTCAATTAACCCACATTTGGATTTCATACAAAAACCCACAAAAACATTTAGGGGGTGTTTGTTTTTCCTACTTATAAGTGCTAGACTACTTATAAGCACTTGTAAGTGGTGGACCACTTGTTTTTACCCATTTGTTTTTTCCCACTTATAAGTAGCCAACGGTAAAAAAAACTTATAAGTAGGGCCGAAAGTTGTAAGCGATAAAATCCTACTTACGCCAACTTATAAGTTGGGATTAGACATAAAATTACATAACTACCCATGGACACATATAAAATTACATAACTAACCAAATAACAAATGAATTGATGCAAATGAAAAGAAGTTAATGTCTTTCCAATAGCACTTCATGATTATCATAATAAACAGTATGTCTATTATGGATTGTTTAATGCATGGTCTATAAAAATTTATTTCTACTTCTATTAAATTGATTTCTTATATGATCGTTATTAACTTCGACAAGAGAGTACACGTGTTATTCAAATATGGGTAAAATTGTAATGTCGCCACTTATAAGTGCTTGAAACAACAAACACCCCTACCACTTATAAGTACTTATAAGTAGCAAAAAATAAACAGGTGTTAGGACCTACTTATAAGTAGCACTTACAAGTGTTTGACACTTATAAGTAGCAAGCACTTATAAGAGCATTTGCAATGTAGGGAAAAAAGGGGGGTTTGTGACTTTTTTCACCGGGTTGGGACCAAAAACGCTGTGCAATGCAGGGGTGAAAAACCCGGTGACTATTTTCCCCAGTTCAAAACAAGGTGAAACTTTCCACCGAGATAGTGATTGACTTGTTAACAAAACTCACCAGACGGAATCCAACATCCCGTCCGGAGTCCTAACGGCTAGTTTACCAACGGTCAGAAAGTCAGAACGGTAAAAAATGGTCAAAATAAAAAACTTTGGTATATATACAACATTTGTTTCATTTCAACTCACACTTCCTACAATTATATATCATATTTCTTCTTCTTTAAAATCAGTTCTTAAAAAAAACAAAATATCAAATGGCATCAACTCAAGCATCTCAAGCATCTCAAGCAAATGGTAGCACTCAAGCAAAAGTGAAAACTCACTTTAGCATGTCCGATGATCAAGCTCTATGTCTTGCTTGGATAAAAATTAGTGAAGACTCCATTGTTGGTGCTTTCCAAAATGCAAAAGGATTTTGGAATCGTGTAACAAACGAGTTCAATCAAGCACGTGGGTCAGATAGGTCTTCCGATTCAATTAGCGGTAGGTGGAAATATATTTCAAAAATAATGAACAAGTTTATTGCAATTGTGAATGTGGTGGAGGCTCGACATGCAAGTGGTACAACAATACAAAGCCGGGTAATTACAACGTTGTCAATTTGATACCGCACCAACAAAGTAGAAGAGGAAGGCACGTACATACTCGTGGATTGACTCCTCACCAATATGATAGTCTTTCGGCTTCTCCTTGAGTCTATTCAAATATCTCGAAGTAAACCAACTCATATTTATAGCTCCTCCCTTAAACTCAAGCTTTCGGCCGATAATCTCAAAACCGGTCGGCTCATCATCTTCAACCAAATCAAAACCTTCAAAGAAACTTATTAGCGTAGTAAAACCTCTAAAGTTTCATCAAAAAGGAACGACATCTCCATAACCAATTGGGATACCCGTGAGCATTGTGAAATCAAGAGGGTAATCCCAAGCTCACCCCATGGGAAATGGAATGTGTGGGTAGTTTGTCACCACCGCTCAACTATCCCAAACAACAACGCTTGATCATTTTGTCCTAAATTAGAATTCAACAAGTTCCCAAATGGTGTGGTGGATATAATGTCGGTAACTGTGACAAAATTAGGATCCGTTTTTGATTTCATACAACGCCACCACGACACAACATTTGAAAGTGCACAACGCACTTTCCATAGGTGTACTTCTTACATTCAACCAACACGCAATACGATAGAATTACAACTAATTTTTTTTTAAAACAATACGACAAATTCAAACTAATTACACAACAACAAACTTGATATAAACTAACATAAAAAATAATAATTAACATAAAAAATCAAAAAATTTTGAGACTCCGCCACTCGATTTGCTACGTGTCGGACCGATGTTGACGCTAATGGTGGGTGTTCCTCGATTTCACAACGCGGTGGAAAATTGAACCCAAGTTTAATTTCATCCTCCTCACCCACATTACGCGTTCTTGACGACGATCCTTTTTGCCCCTTTTTTTTTGGAAATTTTGACATTTCCAAACCATCGGAAATGCTCTTCATGTGGTGAGGTTGGTGGGGATGCATTGGGTGGTGGAGAAGTCATTAGGAATGGAAGTTTGTGTAAAAAGCTTGTTAATGGAGGCTAGAAAATCGCAATTTTGGCTCGGAAGGAAGTGAAAATGGAGCCTGTTCACGTCTGTTCATATTGAGTCATCAGACGGGATGTTACATCCCGTCTCGTTATAAAATATCAGACGGGATGTTACATTCCGTCTCAATCAAAAACCTCAAGACGGAATCTAACATCCCATCCGAGATATTTTATTCACCTTTGTATTGCACGACTTCACCTTGGTTTTTACCGGGAGTGAATAAGTGATGAGGTGGCGGTGAATAAGGAGAGGGGGACTTTCACCTGCATTGCAAATGCTCTAACTAGGAAAAACAAACACTCCCTTAGGGGCTATTTGTTTTTTTGGGTTAAGTTATAAGAAGGTCTTATAAGACCATGTGTTATAAGAGGGTCTTATAAAGTAGTTTGTTTTTCATTTTAAGTTCCTCTTACAAGTACTTGTAATAATAGAAAAAACAAATACATGACATCTTATAGATGGTTATTTGACAAATATAACCCTACTTTACATCACATTTAACTTGAATAGATTAATTTGAAACAAGCATATAGTTTGATTTTCGATTTCAAATCAATTTTGATAATTAGAATATCAATTTTAGGAAACTACCTTAATTGGCGGTGGTAGTAGTGGTCTTAATAGCACGGTGGTGGTAGTAGTGGAGGTGATGATATTAGTCTTAATAGCACGATGGTGGTGGTGGTGGTAGTAGAAGTGGTGGATGTCTTAATATAACGGTGGCGGCGGTGGTGATAGTCTTAATAGTACGATGGTAGTGGTGGTGATGATGATGATATTGGTTTTAATAGTACGGTGGTAGTGATGGTGGTGGTGGTAGTAGTAGAAGTGGTGGTGGTTTTAATAGCACGGTAGTGGTGGTGATAGTAGTAGTAGTAGTAGAAGCGGTGGATGTCTTAATAGTACGGTGGTGGTGATAGTCTTAATAGTACGATAGTAGTGGTGGTGGTAGTAGTAGTGTATGTGATGATATTGGTCTTAATAGCACAGTGGTGGTGGTGGTTTTAATAGCACGGTGGTGGTGGTGGTAGTAGTAGTAGTAGAAGCGGTGGATGTCTTAATAGACAGTGGCGGTGGTGGTGACAGTCTTAATAGTACAGTGGTGGTGGTGGTGGAGGTGATGATATTGGTCTTCATTACACGGTGGTAGTGATGGTGGTGGTGGTAGTAGTAGTAGAAGTTGTGGTGGTTTTAATATCACGGTGGTGGTGGTGGTGGTAGTAGTAGTAGTAGAAGTGGTGGTGGTTTTAATATCACGGTGGTGGTGGTGGTGGAGATGATGATATTGGTCTTAATTACACGGTGATAGTGATGGTGGTGGTGGTAGTAGTAGAAGTTGTGGTGGTTTTAATAGCACGGTGGTGGTGGTGGTGATAGTCTTAATAGTTCTGTGGTCGTGGTGGTGGAGGTAATGATGGTGGTGGTAGTGGTGGTGGTGATGATGGTGGCAGTAGTGGTGGAACTGGTTTTAATAGTTTGGTGGTGGTGGTGGTGATAGCCGGTGGTGGCTAGGACAATAGAGTTATTTGGAGAAGAAGATAATGAAAAGAGAAGAGAGAAATGAGGCTAGGGGTATATGGACGGGGGTGTTTGAGTAATTTTTCAAGTTATAAGACTTATAAAATTGAAGTAGATCCAATTTTGGTACTTATAGAATTGGAGCCTCTTATAAGACATTTCTAATAGAATGCCTCTTATAAGAGGCAAAAAACAAACTAAAAAAATGTCCAAAATCACTGGGCTACATCTTGGCCCGGCCTATAGCCGGACTTGCTACATAGATAGCTAATGACTCAAAAGCCTAAAGTCCAATTGAATAAATAATATATGTATATTGATAGCTAATGATTCATTGCATACTTTGTTTGAAGAGTTTATGTTTTTCTATTTTGTTTAAGAGATTGTAAGCTTTCAAACCTTAATCTAGTACGTGTAATGCGCACAAATCGATGTCAATTTCAAATCTAGATGAATATCATGATATAGATGACAAATCTAGAAGAAAACTATAAATATACAAACATTCCTGAAACCCTAATACACGACTTATATAGTGCAACACATTTATTCCAGTGCGCATAACTAAGTTATTTGTCTTATATCCAATTTGGAATGAAACAAATGTACTATCAAAGAAATGCACTTTGCCTAATGACGCTTCACAGAACTGCATTGTTCTTCATACCTCTTTAAATTATATGCATTGAAGGTACATTTTAACAGGTCATCCCTATTAGAAGTAAAACCATTTTCTTGCGTATATGTATATACACTAAAACAATCGACATAAATTCAAAGTGAAAAAGCATTGTACTCCCCATCTTGCTTGAATTCAGTAAATTTTATCAAGTATGCAAATTCATTCCAAAATTTAGTGTTAAATTAAGAAAAGTACTTGATATGAAATATTCTTCTGGAAAGGATCAAAAGACAGTTTAGGCATACATATTATCTGTAAAATCAAAAACAAAAACCAAAAAACATATATGCAAATTCAATTAATTTTTTTTTTCTTTCTTTATGATGTACAACACAATCGTGTGTAGCAAAACGGACACTGTTCATATCATTTAAAGCAAGTTAGATTATACATTTATCAACTAAACAAATGAAATAAAAATGAGATGTGCCTCCAGCTAATTCAAATTAGAGAACAGTACCAACCAACTATACCATGGTGTAGCACCAACAACTTTAATAGTAACAGAAAATATTTTCCGAGTTGGGAAGCAATGCCACGAAGGAACCATGATTAAGGACTTGAAGTCACGGTCGTCAGGTGCCATTACTTTCTCAACAGAAGCGGTTTTAGGTTAAAAAAAAATTGAGTAGGAGCAATTTCTAAAATTGTGCACTAAGCTATCATTATACCTTGCTCGGATCCAAGGGACGGACTCTAAACACAATTTGAATTACAAAATCAGGCCACCACCAATGTAAAACTACCACCAACCCATTGTGTAAGTCCAAGCTGGGGGTCTGAGGGTCCAAAAATACTTGTATAGGCTAAGATGTATTTTGTTTAGTCCCCCATAGAATTTAGAGTGGAAGATATACTATGTTTCGACACTCAAACAGATTTTGCAACCTAAGCTATGCTTTTGTTTACAATTAGGCTTATCAGAAATTCAATATTATTGCCACGAAGATATCCAACGGTTACTGATAATATGATCAAGAACCAAAGATATGTTCTTTTAGTTATTCTTTTATAATTAGAAACATCATAAATTCAATATTATTGCAGGAATGGATTGAGAGAAGAAGTATTTGGATGTAATGTCAAAAGGAATAGCTTGTGCTTTTGATCTTGTGTCTACTTGTATTGGTTACTGCTGAAGATGATGAATTCCCGGGGTAATTCGCGATGAGGAAGGATTTTGGAGTATTGAGAGCATTATGCAAATGCCTAGTTAGTGATTTTCTCATTGCGGTTGCATATTTCTCAATCCCTCTCGAGGCTTCGTCTACTTCATAATAAGTTGCACTAACATCCCATTCAAATGGGTTATGGCTCAGTTTATAGCGTTTATTATGCTTTGTGGAATGACGATTTACTAAATAGATGGACTTATGCACCTCATGCGTTTAAAGCCGATGTTGGCTTACTATTTTCAAAATCCTCACCGCTTTGGTCTGCGTGTGCAACTGCGCAATTACTCTCATAACTTTGATACCTCTTCTTCTTCGGTTAAAGGTAAGAGAGCTCTTCTTGAAGAAGAAAGCTTGGGAGCTTGATAGGGAAGTTGGGATGATGAAGAAACAAAGGAAGCAAGTTCAAGATGTACGAATGTTGACTCATGAGATTAGGAAGTCTCTTTGCCCGGGCATAGTATCTTGTACACCACAATGATTAAGTCGGTCCAATACTTTGGATCTTTAGAATTGTGCAGTTTGGATGCCCAATGAGGATAGGACAGAGATGAATCTTATCCATGAACTGAAGGCGGGAGTCATGTTTTCAATCCCATATGATGACCCGGATGTATTGAAAATAAAAAAAGTGAGGGAGTGAAAAACACTGGCACGGATTCGCTCTTGAGCTGCAAGCGATGGTGATGCTAATGAATCAATGGCCGCATTGCCATAAGAAGTAGGAGTTGTTGAGACTACCGGTCCACTCATAAACTTACCACCGCGGACATGTTTCCTTATCGTGGCTCGCTGGCAGCCTGATTTCCACAATTACTGTTGACTGATCTTGTTGGCTTTTTCTTTTGTCTTCATCTCTTCATCTCTTATTCTCTCTGCGACAGCTCTTGCTCCTCCGGCAATTTCAGTGGATGATCTTATGATTAAAGGTAGTTCAGTCTTTGTCTGCGAGCTATATTCATTGATTATGTGCTGCATCTTTAATTTCCATAGCTACATCCTTCCTTCCCTTTAGCGCATCAAGTTCGCATCGGTGATTTCATGAACATCTCATGTTGGGCCTTCACAATAATCAGCACATTCTCGTTAACCTGAAATTCACATTTTCAGCAGACATTAAAGACTGCTCCCATTTCCTCGAACAACAATCGAGACCCTACCTCTTGATTGGTTCATCTCTCCACTATTGTCTACAACAACCTCTTTCACTGTAGACGCCTGCAGAACTGGATCTACTAAAAGTGAATTAGAAGCCATCAAACCATATTTCTCCGAACACGGTTATATAGTGGCAGATACTCCTTGGACAATAGAAAACCATCAATCTCAACCTTCTCCTTGTCAGTTGACAAAGGTAGAAGTGCTCTGAAAAGTCCTTCTTTCTCCTCAATCGCCCCAGCATCAACAACTTCAGTTGGTAATCCAATATTATCACCTACCTCCATCAAAGTCATTTTATGCCATGCCTTGTCTCTAACAACTGTTATTAGCTCTCTGCTAGCTATTCCTGTATCATTCCCACTCTCATCTCGCATATTAGCACCCATATCTTGCTTGTCTCGGTTTCGAAATACATAAAATCGAGATTTCAAAGACCAACGTCAGCATCTGTGGCAACAACTGAGAAACCTAGACGTGCTAATGAAAGACCCACATTGGCTGTTGTTGTAGTACTGATAAAGATAAAATTGAATAGTTTACCTACGAGATGAACGTTGAATCTCAAAACGTAAGTAAACTAAAACTAATCTTATGAGTCTATATTTATCAAAGTTTCTACTCTCAATCCCTTGAGATATAGTGGAGTAAGAAGTTCGTTCCACTCCTAGTGCTCTAGCATGGAATTGTTTTCTAATCTAATTGATCAGTCTTTAAGTCAATGAGAGCTTTACGAAGGTGTGTTATACTACGATACCTATATGAAAGTGATTATGTTGAATCTAACTATGAATGCTATGGCAATATGATTGTTTTGAATCTAGATAAAGGATTAGAGGGGAATTGAATCCACCTCGAATCCAACTTAATAGCCTAGCATAGATTCTTGTATCTCGATTCTTACGTTCTTACTGCTAAAGAAATTCGAGTTCTAATCCCTAGTGTTCATGGCATTTCTACCGAGTACTAACTAGCATGTGAGGTCGTCCACCCATTCTCATTGCGAATCACGACCTTCTAGATTGGAATAGACTCTACAATGCTTCTACACTATACCATTAAGTTTTCATCAAGGCTTCATCAACCCCTCTAATGGTGGTTTTAGCCTTGAATCATTCCGCAATCATACCCATATGAATCTAAACTACACATATTATCAAGATTCGAAATTTACTAATCTAATTAAACAATGATTAAATTCTAATTAACAACTAAGAAATGGTAACCAACAATAATTAAAACTAGATCTAATAGATTGAAATAACACAATTCGAAATTGATAAAATAACTATTTTATTTATCTAATCAATCAAGAACAATGATTCAAAAACTTAATCTAAAACAAGAATTGAAAATGGAACTAAAACTTAATTTAATTAATTAAACTAGATCTAGAATTATCTATATTGTTTTAGGTCTAACTAGCTACCATTAACCAAGAGCTAAGCTTTTGTTTTTATATGTCCAGATCCAAAAATCGTGCATGGGCTTGGAGCCATGTTTTGGGGCCAGAGAATCAGGCCCAAAACCCAATATTTTCAGTCTAAAAAGGCATCTTCAGCTACAATTGGCTTCAACAGACTTTTCGTCTACTTCTGCTCCTTTGATTGGGTCAAGGCTTGGACCATTGGAAAGCTCTTTCCGAGCCAGTCGTTTTGACATAAGGTAGGCCCCATTCGAGGTCTGGAGTCCAAAGATCTGACGCCGAAGTTACCAGCGACTTATGTATTTGTTCACTGCGTCGACTTTTTTCAGCTTTTGACGGGCTTTAGGAAGGCTTTGTCTTCTTGAATCTAGGCCTTTTTAATCACTAACTCCTTAGTAATCGACCTTAGCTCCTTTATCTCGGGCTAAAGTGGCACACGCACATAACGGACTTTGAAACCGAATGGCATAAAACACGTGAATTGTTAACTCTAATTATTACTCA